>NW_024582622.1:794133-811723 GCF_018398535.1 Haplochromis burtoni
ATTTACGCTGCATAACTGGCTCTTCTTCTCTCATTCTCTCTCCCGTTTCTACTTCAATCATGAAACTGATCAATGATCAGCTGATCGGCTTTTCTCTCGTGTTTATTTAGTCGACCCACTTTGCGCCAGAAAGAAGAAACCAGCAGATGTCGCGCTAAACATCTCTCTTGTAAACAGAATTGGTCCTAGCACTGAACCCTGTGGAACACCATGACTGACCTTAATGTGTGAAGAGGGCTCTCCATTTACATGTACCAATTGGAATCTATTAGATAGATATGATACAAACCTGCTGGGTCTAGAGATGGCTTTTTGAGTAAAGGTTTAACTACAGCCACCTTAAAAGCCTGTGGTACATAGCCGATTAGAGATGGGTTGATCATATTTAAGATCAAAGAATTAATTAATGGCAGTAGCTGGTATTTTGCGCCTCTGGTATTCTTGCCAAATCCTTTCTGTGCCATATACTGACCCATGTACCTGTTCATCTCAGCCGCTATGATGCCTGACACAGGCTTACATGTGGTACTCAGGCAGGTTGTTAGTTGGAAGGGACCCGTCCCTTCTGGGGGTCCGTGGGGATCAGGACTTTCTGGCCTTCGATTAGCCATTCCATGTGTCTCTAATCAACTAGCAGCTCGTTCACTTGTACTGCCACACACTCAGGGAGTAAGTAAAATTTTATTTATATAACACATTTCTAGATAAAAGATCACAAAGTGCTTCACAAGGTATAAAACAAAAACAGACAAAAGTTAACAAAATGCACTTCTAAAAGATGTGTTTTTAGTTGTTTTTTAAAAGTGACCACTGAGTCTGCAGATCTTGAGAGGAAGAGAGTTCCACAGTCTGGCGGAACTCACAAGACCTCAGGGACCTACTAGGGACATAGGGCTGTAAAAGTTCAATGATGTAGGCTGGTGCTTGTCCTTGAAGAGCTATAAATGTCAGAACCAGTATCTTAAAATGGACTCTGAATTCAACAGGGAGCCAGTGCATCTGTATAAGCAACGGTGTCACATGGGAGTACTTAGATGTTTTTGTCAGAAGCCTTGCTGCAGCACAGTCACCTTTTCCGCCAGTAGACTTGAGCCATGTCAGAGCCTGGTGCTGTCCAACTCTTCATACTGGAGGCCATTTCTTGGATGTCTGCCGCTGTTCAGGGAGGTTGCTGTGGTCTGCCCTCAGATCCACTAGCCACTGAGCATTGGCGTTATGGGTTGCGTCCTTCTCCCATATGCTCTTACAATATTGTTCCGTCTCCAGCCTTGGTGGTGCTGTTCTCATATTGTTCCCCTGTTACTGGGAGTACACCTTGGATGGTTCTGTTGGCAGCTTCCAAGGCCTCAGATATGGACAGCTTGCTGTACTCCTTAAGCACCTTTTTTTTTATTGCACCTTTCTGCCACTCCCATAGTTGGCTAACCTCCCGCTGTGCTACCTTGATCTTTACTTCTAGTCTCCTTCTCTATGGAGGGTACTGCTCCTTGTGGCTGTTCAACTTGTAGCTAAGCATCTCACTGATCACTGCTGCCGTGGTGTAGATCAGCTGGTTAGTCTCGGGTATGGTGGCGGTAGGTATTGTCTGTAGTGCTGCATTCACATCATCTAGTAGATCTTCTCAGGGTACTTCACTTAGTCTTAGGAACTGGATCCAGGTTTCAAGCTTGGCCATGATCCTATTAGGTCAGTTCCTCTTACACTCAATGATCCTTCTTCCATTGCACTTGGGGTTTGGTACCCAATCTCAGTTGGAGGTGATGATGACTCCCCCTGACCTGTCATCCTGGCTCCCCCTTGCCATCCTCTAGCCATAAGAGCAGTCCCTTCTTCCAAATATTGGAACACTGAGGTACTAGTTGATTTGCCATCAATGTGGATGCTGGGTATCGACGATTCCATAGTTCCGCCATCCTGTTCCTATAACCCCTTCCGCTGGGGTTACTTACGTAGTAGCATTCCGACAGTGCCCTATTTATTTTTTTTCTCTTGCCCACCAATGCCGTTCCAGTAGCCCACTTCCAATCATGGTGCCCTTGTTCCTCAACACCTGACCCTGCCGTCCTTGTCCGGGCGACGTCCGAGCTGGTATGATGGCTTCATATTTATCTCTCTCGCTCATCCCCCACATTCAGACACTCGTACATCATACATGCCAGAAATGTTGCTATAAAATAGTCACTTGAATAAACTAAAATACAAAATGAATTACAGAATATTGATAAAAATAATAACAATAACAACTGTGTGAGAATGATAGATAATTAAAACCTTAAACTAAAACACTACCATGACTGTTGATTGAGATATGTAATGTACATATCTCGATGACCATCTCTTTCGTTTTGGCTACGTTTAGCTAGGGCTGCTTAATTAATCGAATTTTAATCACAATTACGATCTGGGCTTTCAACGATCATTAAAAATGACTGAGCCGATTATTAGCCCCTCCCTCGTGCTTTACTCTCACGCTGCTCCGTGTGGCAAATCAAGCGCACCTCTCTGCATTTCCAACACGTGTCACAACAATTAAGAAGACCCAAGGGAAGCTCGGAAAGCTAAGCAGAAGTTATTTGGAGAGGAGAGTGACTGCCTTTGGTTGAAAAGAGAGGTAAAAAAAAAAACTTCAGTGGTGTGGAAACATTATGGGTTCGTGGAGTCAGACGTGGATCAAGTAGACACAGTGTGTAAACTTTGCTACGGTGTCATAGCTGCGCCACAGAGCAACACTGCAAAGTTCATAAATGTTTACATTTTTCATTTATTTTTTATATTGCAAACATTTGCATTGTTATCAGTATTTGCACACTATTTTATATTATTTTTTAAAGTCATTATTCAATACATTGTTATTGTTAACCCTTTAAATCCCTGTAGAACCGGAACTGCGTAAGCTAGCGCAATAATTTGTTTTGCATATGAAACCGGAGGAGTTGCCGTGCCACCAGGGGCAGCACGGTGGTCTAGCACTGTTGCCTCACAGCAAGAAGGTCCTGAGTTCAATTCCACCATCAGGCCGGGGTCTTTCTGTGTGGAGTTTGCATGTTCTCCCCGTGTTTGCGTGGGTTCTCTCCGGGTACTCCGGCTTCCTCCCACCGTCCAAAGACATGCAGCTTGTGGGGATAGGTTAATTGGATAATCCAAATTGCCACTAGGTGTGAATGTGAGTGTGAATGGTTGTCTGTCCCTATGTGTTAGCCCTGCGACAGACTGGCGACCTGTCCAGGGTGTACCCCGCCTTTCGCCCTATGACAGCTGGGACAGGCTCCAGCGCCCCCCGCGACCCTGAAAAGGATAAGCGGAAGCGAATGGATGGATGTATATGAAACCGGAGGAGTTGTACTTACATCTTATGCCATCAGCTTCCTTCCACATAAAGCTTTGCAAAAATTGCATAAAAAGCACTTGCAGGAACAAAAACATAATATTCCAGAAACACGCTTTGCCGATCCGATCAGCTGTTCGTAACACTTCCCAAAAGATGTCACGCGAACTATCGCATGTCCGCCATTTCCTGTCCGAAACCGGAAGTGACGTCATTTTCGCGGAAAATGTAGTTTTTTACTTGTAGGCCTTAAAAGCCTATACTGGTGTTTTTATAAGTCATGTTTGACTTTTCTGAATAGTTTCTGGGATGCTTAGAACTCGAATTGCACTGCTGGAAATAGTTTATTTTGATGCACCTGCTGTTTTCTTTGCAAATTTGCATCATAGGATTGTTTTTTGTTTTTCCTGCAGTATATAAAAATTGCTGTATCTCCAAAATAAAACTATGAAGACACTCAAAATAAATTTCCTGTGGTGGGAAACTATTTTTTGCAACTTTTTTGTATTTAAAGTTTTGAGGGATAAACCTCTTAAATTTCTCCAAGTAGAAATATATGTAAAAAAAAAAACGATTTTCAATTTTTTTGTAGTTTATTGCACTTTTTTGCAATTAATGTAATTACTATGGACTTAATGCATACATATTATTAAAATATGGGCTATAACAGTTGTATTGATGTATAGCAACTTGAAATGCTCCCAAAAATGGCACTACAGCATGTAAAAAAATAAATAATATAAGCTCTGGCGGACTTGGTTCTATGGTAGGTCTTAAAGGGTTAAATAAATATCGTCAAATAATCGAGATCTCAATTTCAGTGAAAATAATCGTGATTATCATTTTTGCCCTAATCGAGCAGCCCTACGTTTAGCACCAGATTGTTCTCTCTACACCAGCCCACAAGGTGTTCTCCTGTACACTTAATTCATCGTTTCCGGAAATCAGTCCTACCACTGTGGTGTCATCTGTAAACATAATAATTAGGTTCCCCTCATATCTGGATACACAGTCGTGTGTTATCAGTGCAAACAACAGTAGGTTGAGAACACAGTGGGGTTTGGAGATGGTTTTTCCCAACACGGACAGACTCAGGGCTGTAAGTCAGAAAGTCCAGGATCCACAGTTTGTGTTCAGGACAAGTAAGAGGAGTTTCTCAGTTAGTTTCTGTGAAGTAATGATGTTAAATGCTGAGCTAAAATCAATGCATAGGTGTCTTTGCGGTCCAGATGGATGATAACGGAATGTAAGGTGGATATTGCATACTTTGTGGAGCAGTTGGAATGATAAGCAAACTAGAACGAATGTTGCAGGAACGCCTAGCTATAATGTAAATGGACTGGTTCTTATATAGCGCCTTTCTACTCTTCTGAGCACTCAAAGTGCTTTATATAACTTGTGCATTCACCCATGGATATTTGGCATGCAGACTAGGGGAAGCAAGGAATTGAACCACCAACCTTCCGATCGGTAGATGACCTGCTCTACCGCCTGAGCTACAGCCACCCCAATGTGTAGCTTGATAAACTGTTCAAAACACTTCATCACAATTGGTGTCAATGCAATGGGATGGTAGTCATTTAGACAGCACATGGGGTTTTTTCTGGATGTTTCATCTGTAGCTCATTGATGGCGTCGTGTACCCCTCCAAGTGACTCATTAGCAGTGGCCTCGGTATTAGCACTGGGCGTTATGTAAACAGCAGCTGTGATAACAATGGTAAATTCTCTCAGCAGGTAGAATGGCTGGCATTTCACAATGAGAAACTCTGCCACATTAGTCACACAACACTGCACTCAGCTGCCATTAACACATGAATTTTAATATAAATTAATATAGATGCACAGACCTCCACCTCGACTCTTACCGGAGCTAGGTGCGTCTCTTATATTATATTACAATCTACATATATATATATATATATATATACATTATATATATATATATATATATATAGTATATACACTGGGTGAATGTGCAGTAGTAGCAGCAAGCAGGTGAATTCTGTACATTAATATGAATAGACATCTGACTATTTTACAGGATAGACAATATAAACATATTTAAAATTAAAGGAATTGAAATGTACATTGTGCCTTGGTTTAGTGTCTGGAAGAGTCCTGTCTCAGTCAATTATAGATGATGTGAGAGGGCGGGTGTGTGTGTTTAGGGCACGGATGGCTTGGGGATAGAAGCTCCTCTTGAGTCTCTCTGTCCTTGCCCGGAAGATGCGGAACCTTCTACCAGATTGCAGAAGTTGGAACAGTTTGTTGCCAGGATGGGACGGGTCCTTCAGTATCTGCGCTGCTCTAGTCCGGCATCTCCTGGTGTAGGTGTCCTGAAGCGGGGGGAGAGCAATCCTGCAGCAGCGTTCTGCTGTACGGATCACTCTCTGGAGAGCTTTTTGGTCCTTCACACAGCTGTTCCCAAACCACGATGTCATGTTCTGTGTGAGGATGCTCTCCACAGCGCCTGTATAGAAAATCCTGAGGATCTTTGGAGAGACCCTGAACTTCCTCAGTTGTCGTAGGTGATACAGGCGCTGCCTAGCCTTTTTGGTCTGGACCTGAATGTGGGCAGCCCATGTCAGGTCTGAGGAGATGTGGACACACATGCGATAGAATATGGTAAAACCGCATGCGCAGTGCATTTGTTTTCATATGCACATGGCGGCAACGGAGAATGAGAAGGGGGAAAGCGGATCGTTGAGTGAAACGGATGAACCAGAATTGGTTTGTAAAAATGGTGCAACTTCAGTGATGTGGAACTGTTTGGTGTTTGTCCGTCAATACCCACCAAAGCAATTTTTTTGTAGAACATGCAAGCGGGCCGTCGTTATTGCCGTATTTGTCGGACTAAGGTGCTCGTAAATCTGGGAGTAATCTGGGTCCTAAACTCCAGGTCCCAAAGTCAAACGAACACTGCAGCATCACTGAGAGTTAAAAACTGTCTAAATTCTTTCATCTTTAATAAAATGATCAGTGTTGCTGCTTTACCAGGTGTAACAATTAAGTTTAACATCCAGGCATCCATGAAAACAGAATTTATTACATTTAACAGAGTTAGAAGTTAGCAGGAAGTTAGCTCGCTAGTTTCCACCTAAACATGATATAGCATGTTCTGACTGAGAGATTTCTGAAAAAATTCAAACGTACAGCTCTGCTATCACTTCCAACATAAATGAAGACAGAAAACTAAACAGCAGTGACGTTTGTAGGGTTACTGAAGTTGGGCTAGCTGGTATATAATGATGTGCTACGTGATCGCTAGCGACACAGCTATGTTAGCATAACATAAACACAGTGAAGCTGGAGGATGAACGCTAACTTTTTTCCACTCGATAAAAGTTAACGTGAGGGTTCCTGATGGTTAGAGACAAATGCAATCGCATGGCAGGATGCTGTAAACGGACCAAACTTCAGTCAGGAGAACAACTGAGATAATCCATCCACAATACGAGGTTAGTCATTAATATACTGCAACAACATGGGAATAGAGCAGCTGTGATAGAATACAGCATTAATGAATCAGTGGTACAGAAGCGGAGGAAGCAAAAAGAATGAGTTAATAAAGTTTGATTTATCTGACTGCTTTGTTTCGCTTAATGTGCCTTATAATCCCGTGAAGTTTATGGTCCGAAAAATACGTATTTGACTTTTTTATTTGGCACACTGCTGTTTAATGTTGCAAAGCACCTCTTTTTAACTTTAGTGGATATCATACATGGTTATGCTGAGGATGTGTCAGCCCATTTCTACTGGAAATGCCCTTTGGTTAAACATTCAGCAAGGAATTTGCATTTGCACTGTTAAATTTTTATAAAGCTTTAATGCACATAAACAAACAGCTGCTTGTTTAAGTGAAAATGAATGGATGGGTTTTTTGCGCTAGTAAAGTTGTGGAGTTGTATTTTGTATTTTGTCTCGCATCAATTATATCGTCAGTTGTATCGTTATCGCAAATTTTCAAATGTATATCATGATGAATATTTTTGGCCAGATCACCCTGCTCTTGTTGCAAGCAAGCATTGTAGTTCAAACAACGTACTTTGCCCTGATTTTTAGTAAGGTCTCTTGGCTGCAAGTTTTACAGCCAGAATGTTGGATTTGCAAAACAAACAAAACTTCCACTCTCACCTGTCCCCAGACGAGCCGCTGCGTCCATGCGCACCGCCATCTTACATTACATCTGAGTGGATGTGTTGAAAGATTTCACTGTGTTAAAATGGCATAGGAATGTAAAAACTTTGGGATCTGTTGATACATAGCATTCATCCTACTGATATTTCTTTTACCCCCACTAAAGCTATGAGCCACCTGAATGGACAAAAGATGTACGGGAAGATCATCCGGGTGACACTGTCCAAGCACCAGACGGTGGCATTGCCTCGGGACGGCCTGGATGATCAAGGTCTGACCAAGGATTTTGCCAACTCCCCACTTCATCGTTTCAAGAAACCAGGTTCCAAGAACTTCCAGAACATCTTTCCACCCTCTGCCACTCTTCACCTTTCCAATATCCCGTAAGTACTGGTATGGTCAGTTGGCATCACACAGAGGACATGCCACCGAAGGATTTCTGAAATACTCCTACTAACTAGCACAGCTGTTAATGCAAGAGATTAACTGTGTTCTTGGTGTGGTGGCTAATGAACAGATCTCATTGTTAACAGTTTATATTAAAACTGCTAAATGATTAGACTTGGAGAAAAGAGCTGATGCTAAAATCATGTATGATTAGAGTCTGTGTCTTTCACTTTGGCAGACAAGATGTGACAGAAGATGACCTGCGGCTGCTCTTCTCCAACACTGGAGGCACTGTGAAAGCATTCAAATTTTTCCAGTATGTACAGCTGTCCTACCTACTGGACAAGTCCAGGCTAACATTTGTTAAAGATTCCCATAAACCTCCATCCTGCCACTTCCATCCATCTAGTTAATCTGTGGCATTTGTCTCTGCTTCGTGTTTTCAAGAGATCGCAAGATGGCTCTGATCCAGATGTCAACAGTGGAGGAAGCCATCCAGGCACTGATCGACCTTCACAACTATAACATGGGAGGCAACCAGCACCTGAGAGTCTCGTTCTCCAAGTCCACCATTTAAGAATGTGACCCACAGGCTCCGGACACTATGACTGTGATGGTGGAACTATTTCAAGCTCCTAGATTGTCTGAACACCAGGGGGACCACATAGATTGAATCAGTTATCTTGATTGTATCATTCCTTGATATCCTTTTATTTTCTTTAAAAAGAACAACATTGGATCTCCCCAGCTCTTTCTGAAGTGTCTCTCCATATTTTTTTGTCAAGCAGAACCTTGAAATGGTTGGTTGTCCCCCTGTACGTTAGTTGGATGTAAATCGGTGAATCATTTTTAAATGAAAAGATACAGTACTCGTGTGCCTTACTCAACTATCTTTTCCTACAGTTGGATATGTTAATTTATCAAACTCCTACCGAGGCACATTAGTATTAATGAGTTGATGAGAATGCAAGATGTTTTCTATTCATCTAGACAGAACAGTCTAGAAGCTGTGCCTCTGACTAGGCATAGCCGTGTTTCTTCTCCAATTTTAGATGACATTTTCCTTTTTAGTTTAGCAGCAGGAGAGCTGAATATTCCTGAGGTAAAATGTTTTTGGTAGCCTATGACATGCAGTTTAACTGGAACGCCTTTATTCCAAAGGGATGTTCAGTGGAAGATTGTTCTAGCACAATCCATGCATAAGAAACTATGACAATGTAGTAAAGTATTTTGTTATGTGATTTTGAAGCCTTCCTTGCTTTTCTTTTCTATAGCAGTGAGGTTTAATAGTTGGTGACAGTGTTCTTTAAAGCATGCATGATGATAGGATCTCACATAAGTGTTGCATGCTGTGGAAGCAGTAAAAAGATGAGTCCACTGTGATTGCATTGTCATGTGACACTGTACTTGAGAGGGCTACTCAGTTGGACCAAAGTTTCGGTGCCTTTAGTGTTAAATCATATAAACAAAAAAGAGCATTTTAATTGTTGTGTATATGGGGAAGATGTCCACGATTCAAAGTGTTCACTGAATTCTTTTATTTTTAAATCACAAACCTGATTTCATAGGCATTTGTTCTGAACTAATCCTGGTGTATATACATATATTTTTTTTTATCGTCAAAGCTATGTTTTTGTTTTTTTTAATGTAGTTCAGAATGTAAGGATTTGGACTCAAGCTGGTGCAATTAAAGGATAAAAAATTTTTCTAACAACGGAGGTTCAACTTGGTTTTCTGTTTTTTGAGTTTCCCCTCTCACGGTGTCTCTTATGTGTTCCGCATTACCTCTGTAGCATGTCTAATAAAACTCTTCTGTAGCTCTGCATTCACTTCCTCTGTTTCACTCCTCTATTTTATGTCTGCTCACTTCGGAAACCATCTTCAGTCCTAGGTGGGAGAAGACCAAAATCAAGTTGGAGACACTTGAAAGCAAGCTCTAATAAACCAGATTGAACCCTGTGAAGTTTCTAGATTATAGGACACTTTCTCGATATGTTTCCCACTCTGCCAGCTTACTCAATCTGTTCCTTTAATATCTCGCTCTTCTCTCCTCTGGTATTTCCCCATTTTCTGATTAGCCTAAGGACCACTGCTGTCCTGACCATCTGTTTGGGAGAGCTTGACACAACCACAGGCATCAGTAACAGGCACTTTTTAGTCTTTGCACACAGCTTTAGCCTGTAGAAATGTGAGGGGTTTTGATTTAGCCAGCACTTGGGTCTACAATAGAAATAAAACTCAGCTGACAGGGAACATATAAACCACACAGAAGGCCTGCAGCTAAACTGGGGGTTTAAACTGGGAAACTATCTGTGCACTGACAGATCCCATTACATTGTATAGAATGGCATGAAATGTAATGGACACAGCATTTAAATGTGCAGAAAGTGAATTTCAAACTGTAAATAAAGCACTATTAATCTACTTTCTATTAACCGGAAGGTTTCGTTTGTGGTTCGTTCCCCGGCTGCTCTAGTCTACATGCCAAATATCCTATGGCTTCAAGTTGCTCTCCGGTGCAGGTGGATGGATAGAAAGCACTAATCTAGAAAAGCATAGACAAATGTGCTTGGCTGGATAAGACGAAACACATGGCTTTGCTCATGCAGTCCATTTACTATTTACTCCCTGAGCTAGAAATGACTGAAACACTGGGAGAAGTGCTAGTACTCACACTACACCACAGTTTTCTTATTAATTTAAAGAAATCAGTGCATCTAGTGGCATAGTTCTAGTGATTAACAAAAGTGGAAAAATGTGATTGTCAGTCCATGATTGTGAGGAACACTAAGTTTGAACAGTGTGGTATCTTAGACTAGAATAGAATAGCCCTTTGTTGTCACCGTACATGTACAACAAAGTTGTGGGTGCTTCACACAAACTCTGTCAGATTAAAATCTGAATAGCAAACGGGATAAATATATAAAGTTTAGGGATATATACAAAATGAGAAAGGCATGTATTAGAGAATAAAACTGTTGCAAAGTGCTTGGAAGTAGTGTAAAGAAAAGACTACTGTGGAAACTACATGAATGATATAGAGCTAGTTTCTTTCAAAGGTTGGGTGTAAGGCATGGTGCTTGTACCTGTGGATGTGTTTTACAGTCCAGCCTTCTGGAGTGCCGAGTGGGTAAAGAGAGGAAGGCATTCAATGTCCTGACAGTCTGGTGGAGCCTGAAACGATGTGTGGGGGTTGGGGGTGGATCCCGCTCTAATAAATGGAACCACTAATAGTGGAAACTACTGGAAAATTACTGTCATCACTACCAGCACCAACTAAACTCACAGTTTGAACAAGAGCATCTTCCACCACTGGAGATGGCACTTAAAGGAATACAGGATGATGAACAGGCAACGTTTCTGCTGGACTGGAAAGAACAAAGCTTATGATGCTAATGTTCTCCATGTGGTAAGTGTCCATGTGCTCATTGATCCTGGTCCCTCCTGTTTAGGTCTAGAGGTAACTTAAAAAGGAGCTAAAATCAGGCAGTGCTCCTGAAAACAAACACAAATGGCCTCCCACTGGTGTTTTTTGTGTCCTGTCTCCTCCTTCATGCTAGAGTCAACACACTACTTCCATTTACTGATCACAATCATTTTCATAAGGTGACAGTGCTACCTGTAATATTAATATTCCCTTTTTTCCCTTTAGAAGCTAACTTTCTTCTGTCATATTCATCAGACTCTGCTGATGAAAAAGTGAAAAGTAAAATAAGCCCACATGCACACACCCACGGTGTTGTCTTTTACTTGTGTTTTTTGTATTTATTTCAGATTTTTTATTATTTACTAAATAAAGGAAAAGTAAGAAAAATGTATTTATAAAGGGCAATAAGCAGCTGCACAGCATTATAGAACAAAACGGTAAGATAAAAAAGGAATATTAGTGAAAGTGAAGTAATTATGTAGTTTAAAAGCCTAGTTAAACAAAACTGCTGCTTTCTACGAGTCCAGATGGTCTGCTAACCAAAGATGTACTGGGAGACTGTGCGAAAGTCTTGGTGCCACAGACTTAACTAGTACACACCATACAACACCTCACCTGGTGTTGGGTCTCTCTGCAGTAGACTATCACTTCCTGTTCCTGTTACAAGTGACAGTGGTTTTATCTGCGTAACCCATGTAATTAAAAAGCCTTTAGATAATAATTAATTAGTGAAGGTTACAAATAATCTTATGGCCTCTGACGGTGGACTCATCTCCCTGCTTGTCCTGCCAGTGCAGTTCTCCACAATATTGACTGTAATATTATCTTACCGCTATTACAGCATGTTGTAGGTAGTAAACATACTGCATTGTATCAATAGACTGCAGTTTGTTCCTGTAAATGGGGACTCCATTACAAAGAATGACTCCTAGCATGTATAACCTGACAATAATGAACTTGTGTATGTAAAGAACAGTGGAACATTTAAAAGGATGAAAATAATAAAGTTGCTGTCGCTGTGTTGATGTAAACAGGCTTCATTCCATCAGGGACCGGGTACATCCACATGACTTTGTGATGATGGACGCCCCTGTCAGGCATTGTTTGAAGAAGATTGCACTCCACAGTCCAGTCCTGGGCCTGTGCAGATGGCCTGATCCATCATCATGCAGACATTTGCAGCTCACTATTAGTGCCATGGGTTTTTATTTTGTGAGCGTTCAGTGGAAGTGCTTGTGTTCTGGATTGGGCTCTGAAAACAAAGATGACATGATGTATCAATGCAAACCAGAGGAGCTAATCAATACCTAGTCTTTGCAATGCATCACTAGGGCTGGACACTGTGATCCTACTCTCTGTCACCCAGATTATAGATGACAGGACAAAGTCTCATGGCTGCTGTTAGCTCATGGGTTTCTGCACTCCTGACTATAAAAACACATTGGAACTACGAGTTTGAAAGTAGGAAATTCTCATTCATTTTCTGTCTGAAATAATAATAATAACTTTGTTTGTATAGCACAACACAGGGTTACAAAGTGCTTCACAGTTTGAATAAAACCCACACACTGAAGTATACAAGTTAAAACATGCAGACACAATCAACCACACAGTCAGACATTCATTTCAACAGACTCACATATACACAACCAGTTCCAAACTATGGCCGAAAATAAAGGCGCAACGATTAAGGGAAAGCTAACCTGTAAAAATTAGTTTACAGTAGTCGTTTAAAACAGTTAGTAGAGTCAGCCGACCTAATTGACTCAGGAAGGCTGTTCCGAAGTTTGGGTGCAACAACCTCCAAAGCACGATTACCTCTAGTTTTGAAATCAGAGCAAGCGACAGGTAGGAAACCTTGGTTAGAGGATCGGAGAGGCTGATTGCTCTGTAGCTCTGCTACAGATACAGCCACTTAAAATGACCTAACTAGTATAATTGCAATAGTATAATTAATTGCAAGCTAGCTTTTAATGCAATACAAATAGCCAGACATAAAGCACTCAGATTGCACAATAATATGTATGTACATGGGTACTTCTGTTGGAAATATGTGGTGCTTTGTTCTAAACATTTCCTGTGATTAATAAAGTCAGTGAAAAGCTGCTGCACTAGAGGGACCCAAAGCTTTGGCACTGTGCTTAAAAACTATTGGTAATCCTTGCCATTTACCCATTCCAAACAAATTAACAGATATAGCTGTAACGATCACAGTCACGCCAGCTTTCTTGATGGATGGTATTACTCAAGTTGTCTGCCGCTAATCTTAGTATTTTCATCTTTGTGATTTATTTTAATACTCTGGTTAAAAAATGTTGAGCTGTGAAAGGGACACTCAGAGTGCAACAACAGGCACATGTCCCATAAATAAATGTTCAACATAATACTGCAGTATTCATTCATTCCTAGTTAGGTACTTAATGGTGCAAAAACTTCATGTACTGACAGGTAGGAGAGAAATAATATTAGCATATACCTCAGCCTGAATGAGTGACCATGCAAATAGTGCTCTTAGCCTTCATAGACGGCGATTTTTTCAACTATGCAATTAAGACATTGTCTATTTTATATGTTTTCTATATCGTTGTGTGTAATCACATTGCCCGCTGTGAACCACCAGTACCACATCCATCGAGTTAACACTGATGTAACACTGTGTTTGACAAAGTCTCTAGTGCGGAGACTGCCGGCTATCGGTTGATTAATCTGAAGCAGGGTAGGCGAAGCATGACTGACTTTTCTGTTGATTTCTGAACCCTAGCTGCACAGACCAAGTGGGCACCTGAATCTCTGAAGACCACCCTGTTACATAATATCCGTGAAGAGCTCAAGGATGAGCCTCTCTAAATGCCTTAATGTTCCTTTGTATTCAGGTGGATGATCGCCCGCGGGCGCGCCAGAGCTCACGAAGACAGCCGTTTCGAGAGCCTCCGGCTTCTCGGGACCTCCAGCCCGACGCACGGGAGGCTAGAGCTTTCAGAACTGAGGAAGAGGTACCCATGCAGCTGGGGCGTTCGCGACTCACTCCGGCGGAGCGTCAACGCCGGTTCTCCACGGGTGAGTGCTTGTATTGCGGCTGCAGAGGGCATTTCATCTCTGCCTGCCTGGCACTGGCAAAAGGGGGCGCCCGCCAGTAATCGAGAGGGTACTGGTTTGCGATCTGTCTGGCAAAAACCCTCTTCCCCGTCTCTTGCTGTCCGCAAAACTCACCCTCCGGTCGACGTCACATTCCCTCTCTGTGTTAATTAACTCTGGTGCAGAACAGAATTTCATTGATGTGTCTCTAGTCTCCAAGTTTAGCATTAGCACCCGGCCACTGCCTCATCCCCTCCGCGTGTCCGCCCTGTCCGGTCACTGTTTGCCAGACATAACGCACATCACCTTGCCTGTCACACTCACCCTCTCCAGTAACCACGTAGAGAACATTTGTCTCTGTGTGTTTAAGGCTCCAGTGACCCTGCTCGTACTAGGTTATCCATGGCTTTCACAGCACAACCCACACATTGACTGGAAGAAAGAGCAAATAATGGGGTGGAGTACGGACTGCCACATGAACTACCTTCGAGCTGCCACTCCATCTGTCCCTTCACCCCTCCCTGGGAAGCCTTCAAAAGCGCCAGAGTTATCTTCAGTTCCTCCTGTCTATCATGACCTCGCGGCAATTTTTAGTAAGGATGAGGCGAGCTCTCTCCCACCACATTGGCCCTATGACTGTGCCATCGATCTTCTCCCTGGGGCGCCTCTGCCCTCTGGCCGCCTCTACTGCCTTACCCAGCCCGAAAGGGAAACCATGGAGAAATACATCAATGACTCTCTGGCAGCTGGAATAATTTGTCCGTCATCTTCCCCGGTGGGGGCAGGTTTCTTCTTTGTTGACAAAAAAGACAAAACACTCCGGCCGTGTATAGATTACTACGGCCTCAACAAGATCACTGTAAAGAACAAGTACCCTCTTCCCCTCCTGAATTCCGCTTTCGAACTACTCCAGGGGGCCACAGTGTTCAGCAAACCAGACCTACGAAACGCATACCACCTGGTGAGAATTCGAGAAGGAGATGAGTGGAAGACCGCCTTCAACACACAGATTGGACACTTCGAGTATCTCGTCATGCCCTTTGAATTAACCAACGCGCCCGCGGTCTTCCAGGCTCTGGTTAATGATGTTTTGAGGGATTTTATTAATCGATGTGCTTTTGTGTACCTTAGTGACATTCTCATTTTCTCTAAGTCCCAGGCTGAGCACGAGAGACACATGAGGCAGGTCCTGCAGTGCCTCCTGGAGAACAGGCTATTCGTGAAAGGGGAAAAGTGTGAATTTCACGTTGACACGGTGGCCTTCCTAGGCTACGTCATCTCTCATGGAGATCTCGAACCTGACCCAGAGAAGGTCCGGGCCGTGGTGGACTGGCCCCAACCACCGAACCGCCAGCAAGTCCAACAGTTCCTAGGATTCGCCAACTTCTACCGACGCTTCATAAAGAACTAGAGTAAGATTGCTTCACCACTTACCAGACTAACCTCCCCCAAAGTTCCTTTTCAGTGGGACCTCTCTGCTCAGGAGGCCATTTCCCTGCTAAAGGAGAAGTTTGCTACTGCCCCCATCCTCCGTCAGCCCAATCTTAGGCAACCGTTCGTGGTGGAGGTGGATGCTTCAGACTCCGGAGTGGGCGATCGGGAGTTGTTAGCGGTCAAACTGGCCCTGGAGGAGTGGAGGCACTGGCTTGAAGGCTCGGAACACCCTTTCATTGTGTGGACCAATCATAAAAACCTGGAGTACAGCCGGTCCGCCAAATGCCTTAATTCCCCGCAAGCCAGGTGGGCCCTCTTCTTCACAAGATTCAATTTCTCTATCACTTAAAAACCTGGGTCCCGCAACATGAAGCCCGATGCGCTCTCCCATCAGTTCACCAGTACGGAGGGAGACTCTGATCCTGAACCAATTCTACCAGCTGCCTGTGTTGTTGGAGCTGTTACGTGGGAGGTCGAAGCTCTCGTATGAGAGGCCCAGGATACTGATCCCGACCCGGGCCCCCCTGGTCGGTTGTTTGTCCCTGCTGCCGTCCGCGCCCAGGTGCTCCACTGGGGCCACACTGCCTGATTCACCTGTCATCCAGGCGTCCACCGCACCATCACCTTCCTCCGGCGATTTTTCTGGTGGCCCTCCTTGGACAAGGACGCCAGGGAGTATGTTTTGGCGTGTGCCTCGTGTGCCCGGAACAAGCGTTCCAACCAATCACCCTCCGGGCTTCTTCAACCGCTCTCTACGCCAGGGCGGCCCTTATCCCACATAGCCCTGGACTTCATTACGGGGCTCTCACTGTCGTCAGGTAACACCACTATTCTAACTATTGTTGATCGCTTTTCTAAAGCAGCTCATTACATCGCCCTCCCGAAGCTCCCTCCGGCCTTGGAGAGCGCCCAGCTGCTCACCGCCCATGTCTTCAGGCTTCATGGCATTCCGGAAGACATCGTCTCTGATCGAGGACCCCAATTCACCTCTTGGGCTGGGAAGGAATTCTGCATGCAGATCGGTGCCAAAGTTAGTCTCTCTTCTGGCTTCCACCCTCAGAGCAATGGACAGACTGAGCGGACTAACCAGGAGCTCAAAGCAGCACTCCGCTGACCAGACCACTTGGAGCGAGCAGCTTCCCTGGATTGAGTACGCCCACAACTGCCTGACCTCATCGGCCACTGGACTGTCGCCATTCGAAGCCTCCCTGGGCTACCAACCGCCCCTGTTCCCAGCCGTAGAGGGTGAGCATACTGTCCCTTCTGTACAACATAATTTCCGCAGGTGCCACCGGGCCTGGCGGGCCACCCAAGCCGCTCTGCTACGGACAGCAGAGTGCAACAAGGCGCTCGCCGACCGCCACCGGATCCCTGCTCCTGACTATACAGTTGGGCAAAAGGTATGGCTCTCCTCACGCTTCATTCCCATTCGTGCTAAGTCAAAGAAACTGTGAAACTCTATTTTGGTGGCCAGCCTGGCACTTGGTGTTCGCTCGTTCTGTGGTAGAGTATCACTTCCTGTTCCTGCTCAAACACAGTGGTGTTTCTGAGTAGCTTATTTGCTTAGCAATTTAATTAACAACTTTTAAATACATTCTTCTTTCATAGTATAATCTTCACGTGCTTCATCCGAAGCACACTTTCTGTGTACTCACTACCTAATTTATAGCCAAAGTATTCACTCACTGTCCCTGTACTGTCTCGCTAGCTTAGCTTAGCTCGTAGCCGACTAGTTAGCACCATGGCTACTTCACCTGTCCCTCCTGCACTTTCTTGCTCATTGTGTCAGATGTTTAGTTACTC
>NW_024582622.1:829041-844013 GCF_018398535.1 Haplochromis burtoni
TTGGGTTTTTCTCTGTATCTATGAAGCGCCTTGAGGCGACTTTTGTTGTGATTTGGCGCTATATAAATAAAATTGAATTGAATTGAATTGTCCCCGGTGTTCATCGGCCCGTTTGAGATTGAGGCCCTGATTAACCCGGTGTCTGTCTGTCTGAAGCTGCCTCGCAACATACGTATCCATAATATCTTCCATGTCTCCCAGGTCAAGCCCGTGCTCTCCTGCCCGTTCATTTCCAATTAACGTAGGATGCAGTGGCAAGGCTGGAAACCAAAATTAGCTGCCAGTCAAATGTCACAGCTATTCTTGCAACCCTTCCATGGGTTCCAGTGAAATTCAGAATCAACTTTGAAATTCTGTTACTAACATATAAAGCATGGACAGGCTCCTGATTGTATACAGATATAACCATTCTCAGCATGCTGACATACTAGCCTTTAATGAGAAGATTGTTGTCTACTCTTAGAACTTTGCCTGGAAAATGATAAATTCTTGAATTCCCTGAGGTGCTCTGGCTGTGGTGGAATAGCTGTGATTTATAGGGATTATCTAAACTGTGTGCTATTTAATCCTGTTTTTTCTTATATTGTTTCCAATTTCAGATTTCTGCTCTTCAAAATTCAATGTCAATATCCAGTTTGCACAATGCACATGCATCTTTACATAATAAAGTGGACATTCTTCAGGTAAATGTCAGTTGTTATTGTTATTGTATATTGATATTGATATTGTTATTATAAAAAGCACTGGGACTTAGCTGGAAATCAGTGATATTGGAGAACCACTGATGTTTGATAAAGTCCCATCTGTAACTGGCTATGGATGGGGTTGGTGTTATAAATAGGGGTGGGTTTAAAAACTTGATTTCCCGATTCAAATCATTTTTTTTTGACTGATTCATTAAATCCTGTTCTCACACCTTGGCTCGTGTGATTAGGTAGATCATCAATAGGGGGTCCACTACCCTCTTGGGGGCACTCCCAGAGGCTTAAAATCATCTGGGACTCTCCTCAATTGCTCTTAGAAATGAAGAATCTTATCGGATGAAACGTCTTCAAGAAACTTAAAGAAGTCCAGACGCTTTTCTTTCCGAGCTCCTTAGACCACAGTAGACTAACTTAATCACTTAACTGGCCTGGTTTGTGCTTTTAAAAGTACAACAATCATTACCAAAAAATAATAAAAATTGGCTTATTTTATTCTTATTGTTCAGTTGCTTTAATAAAACAGAAGGTGTGAGCAGAAAATCCTGTCTGCTCTGTGGCATTTTAAGCACCACTGATGTCACTGAGCATTAATGCACTAATAAAAGCTGGCTCTGTAAACAACAGGATTGAGATTCAGTCACTGTGGAGGGAGACACAGCTAGGAAGGATTCACACATATTCAGACAATAATATGCACACCTGTTGTAGAGAGACTTCAGTAGTCTTAAAATTGCATTGAAAAGCTATCTTTAAATGGCTCAGTGATCAACAGAACAACTTCTTTATGCATGTATGTATTCTGTTGTTTGAGTAATCTTTGGGTGGCAGCATGGTGGTTAGCACTGTTGCCTCAGCAAGAAGGTCCTGAGTTCAATTCCACCAGCAGGCCGGGGTCTTTCTGTGTGGAGTTTGTATGTTCTCCCCATTTTCATGTGGGTTCCCTCCGGGTACTTCGGCTTCCTCCCACAGTCCAAAGACATGCAGTTAGTGGGGATAGGTTAATTGGTTAATCCAAATTGCCCATAGGTGTGAATGTGAGTGCGAATGGTTGTCTGTCCCTGTGTGTTAGCCCT
Source organism: Haplochromis burtoni (assembly GCF_018398535.1). Lineage (NCBI taxonomy): Eukaryota > Metazoa > Chordata > Actinopteri > Cichliformes > Cichlidae > Haplochromis > Haplochromis burtoni. The sequence continues at coordinate 830,819 of NW_024582622.1, forward strand.
GCGACAGAATGGCGACCTGTCCAGGGTGTACCCTGCCTCTCGCCCTATGACAGCTGGGATAGGCTCCAGCGACTCTGAAAAAGAGAAGCGAATGGATGGATGGATGGATGGATGGATGGAGTATTCTTTGGAGGCTCAGGTCCAGTTAATGGACCAGGAAGACAGATTTACTTCAGTAACCAACCACTTTCTACTTTTATTATGAGTTCACAGCAGATGGGAGGTTTTCCTTCCCACAGTCGCCAAGCGCTTCGAGTTTCTTTAAGACATAGCTTCTTCAATTTTAAGAGCAACTGGTGGAGAGTCCCAGATTTTAAGCCCTATGGGAGTGTCCCCCCAAGAGGGTTGTGGACCTCCTATTGATCCTCTATCTAATGACACGAGCCAAGATTTGAAAACAGGTGTAGGTCACAATCAACCCAGGTATTGGGTGAGCCCACTGTGATACCTAGGCCCACCCTATCATGTGATTTCCTGAGGTCAGATGGCCCAGGATGTGAGTGAGCGTTAATGGGTCTGGGAAGGGTCTCAAAACTGGATTATAGATGGCAGAGAGTTGGTGTGGTAAACCACCGCCTCTGTTCAAAGATGGTCGCTCACAGTGGACATAGATGGCTTCTGTTACTCCTCTTTCAAACCATCTGTCCTCTCTGTCCAAATTGTGACACTGTCCATTGGTACTGTCCATTTAAAAGAGCCTTTCTTTCCACTTCCTCCATGTAAAGGTTGGCTACAGTAGGTGACACTGGGGAGCCCATGGCACATCCATGTTTGTGTCTGTAAAAACCCTCATTGTATTTAAAATATGTGGTGGTACGGCAGAGGTCTAACAGTGTGCAAATCTGATTCGGGTGAAGCCGGTTCCATTTTCCAAGGCGCTGTCTTCTTATAGTCAATCAATCTATCAATCAAAGCTTTATTCGTCACATGCAGGTTGCCCTGCAGTGAAATGGGAGCCCCCCGACCTTACACACATAGCACAAACATTACATGGGGATACAGGTTGGAGATTGGTAGAATCAGAGAAAAAAACATTGAAATGTACACTACAGTGGGGAAAGTACAAGAGGAAAAAAGAGACCCCTACTCATGCTGTGCTTCCATGGTAGGACAGCATGAGAACAGGAAACAAAAAAAACTCCTCTGCACACAAAAGCACATAAATGTCCACAGCACAACATTGTGAAGACATGAAAAGCCACAGGGGTGGGTGGGGGGTGAGGAGTAATCCGAAGCGAACACAGCAGCCGCCCTGCACAGCGCTACCATTCCAGCGCGGCACACAGCCCGCCGCGTTCCCTCGCAGGAAACAAGCATCGAAGGCGTTGGAAAGGGAGGGGGCATGAGTGAGTGCCTATCAGTGTAAGTGTATGTGTGTGCGTGTCCATAGTTCAGCTGAGACAGTGTCCTTCGGCCTATCAGGCTAAGTAAACAGTCCTCCAGCCAATCCAGGTGTCCTTGCATGGGATGGGAAGAATAGCCGTAACACAGTTGTTATCAGGGAGTGATTGTTCGGCTCCAGCCTTGGGCCTGCAGCTGGCGCCATGATGGGGGTCCGCAATTTTGATATTGATTTTGTAAATTTCCATGCGAGCAGCCCAGGAGAATTTTCAGGCTGCTCTTTAACACTCCGACACTGGTCTCTCAATCTCCCGTTGGAGAGCCGCGAGCCTCCCCATGATGGTATCAAACTTCTGTTCCATGGTGTTATTGTTCTTTTGATTCTGAGACCTCACAGCTGCAGTGATCCGTTCCGCGATGTATTCCAACTGTCGCTCAAGGGTCTCATTTTGAGCAGGCCTCTCTCTGATGTATCCCCTCATACGCTCAATGGTGTTGTTTTGAGCCTTCACAGCAGCTGCAAGCGTCTCCAAGGTGTTGACCATATTACGTTTGTTGTGAGAGGTCGCGCCTCGTTCCATTGCGATTCCAGCGGGCAGCCTTGGGGGGGTTTGAACAGCCGGTTCCACTCTCTTATTTCTCCGACAAACCAGGGCTAAGCCAACTCCGATCAGCATGAACCCTGTTATCACGGTTCCGAATAGATAGATATCTTCAGCGTCCTCGATCGACAGTCCCGCCAGACACATGATCCTGCAGTTCTGCCACCCGTCCATCGTGTATCCGGCAGGGAAAGTCCCTCCAGGGCACTCGGGCTCTCCCGAGCCCAGACTTCTCGTTGAGAAAAGGGTGTCAATAGCATTCAGAGACCAGTTGATCAAATCCATAATTCTCTTTTAGGTTTTAGAGAATGACAGTGGGAGGCTATTCCAGGGAAAGTAATGCACACAAGACAAGACAAGGACATAGAGGCTAAGCAGGGAAGATAAGGGTTTTCTGACAGCCTCCACTGTCTCAGTTCTAGGAATACAAGTGAAGAGAGAGACAGCATCAAAGGACACCATGGTTCATCTGGATGAAGTGTAAGTTTCTGGACCATCGGTAGAGTTTTTAATGTAATGGGGGGTATTCCAAAAAGGGGCGCTAGGATGGTGGCAAGGTGTTTGGAAATGTTGTAGGTGGCTGAGTTTATGCTGCTAATAATGGGTCTGAGTGGGACCCCTTCTTTGTGAGGGTATGGCCTCCCTTGCCTATAGACAATGATATGTAGGGCGGTCCTTTTCAAGTTCTTGTAGGTAACTTATAACTTTCTTTTTGTAGTCGCTTGTGGATTCTTGTCTTAACCTCTGGGTGGTCTTGGGTCGATTTGTGCCATTTTTCATTGTTCGTATACACGCCATTTGCACTGTGTTGAACGGAATATAGCCAACTTTTCCAAAAAAAAGTCTGGTTACATATATTTCAAAATTCCAGTCTGACTCCCTTAAATTAGCTTCAGTGGCTGAGCTACAGATAAACTTACACTATTGGTCCTAGTGGTCGATTTGTGCCCCATTGAAACCCATTATAAACGCTATGTCCCATTCCACGGTCATTACAACCAAATAATGGGCCATCTTCCGAATGTTGGTGGTACTCGGGAGTCCGGGCCTTGGAATTGTATCTTTTGGGAAATATTTGATTTCTTTGTTTTTTGGGGCTAAAAAAACAGTGCGGCCATGTGACGAAACCGGGATATAGAGGGTTAAAATCCGCGAAATGTAATTAAAACTTGATATGAATATTTCAAAGAGAAGTAGGTCTAAAAGATTGGCTAATTTAAAGTGGAAAAAAATATTAATATATAGATATTTTATGGCACTTTTCATGGCGTGGTCGATTTGTGGCTCTAAGCCCAATAGTGTATGCATTTTTCTAGGACCCCCCCAGAGGTTAAAGCTTAAGGCTAGGTGTTGTTGTCACTGAGGAGTGTAGTCATAGTTGTGTGATAATCCACTGTGTTTAGAACAACAGTGCACCTTCCCTTGTTGTCTGGTAATATGGTGATACCATAACATCACCAGTCCAGGGAACTCCTCAGCTCTTTTCTAGGTTGGTGGCACGATTGCTCCTGCGGTGGTCCCCCACCCAGGTCCGGATCTCCTCCATACCTGTTTCATGTCCTGGGGGGCAGGGCTATGGCTGCCAAACATAAATACAAACATCTTGTGTGCTTGTGTTAGCTGGTGCCTCCAAACATATCATGCATTATTAATACAGTCTGCTGCTCAGTAACATTCAATTTTTATTATTTACTGTTACTTATGCTTATGTTGGTTGTTGCTGTGGTTTCCCTACTGTGTTGTTCTCTTTTTGCTAGTTTTTTTTTTCAGCAGGTGATCTAGCGGATTTTCAATGTCTTTTCTCCCTGTCCCTCTTCTCTATTTTTCTTTCCCTCTTCTTCTCATCTTCTCTTTTCTTTATCTTTATCTTTCCCGCCCCTGGTCCTGTCCATTCTGATTGTAATAACTTAAAACTAAAAAATACATAAATAATAAAGATCAAATAAACTATGACAATCAAGTGGACCAGTTTAGCAAAAGCTGTAATGAGACTTGAGAAAATAAATCTTTTGGGCATTTTTCTTGGCCTTTAGACGATAATACTGATTGCTACAGTGCTGTTGCCGTATGAAAATCTACAAGCCTAAAAATATTTCAATTCCTAACAAACTCAAAGCGACATCAACAGTAAGTGTGTGTGCGACAGTGTGGGAAGTCACAGAGGTTGTGTAAAACATTGACAGTGTCTATTTATTCTATTATAAAGTTATCACAGATAACATTTTTACTTAAAACACTTATAATAGTCATGTAATAAGGACTAAAGCATCAGTTTTCCTATTCTGTTTTACAACAAGGAAACATTTTGAGATGAAACCTTGTAAAAGGCACTTTTCTTTAGCCACGTCTCAGCACACTACAGTGCTGATGTTAGCTGAGCTAAAGCAAGTGAAAAGGGTTAATTTTACATTAGTGAGCGTACCTCTGTCACTTCACTGAAGAATTGTGAATATCATAATTATTATTTATATGTCCCACTGGACTCGTCTCTTACACCTCCCATGTCCAATTTTGTCTTTCTAAGATGAATCTCTGCAGTTCATCACGTCACTCGGTGCTTCAGTTCACATGACACCTGCTATAAAGATCATGTATATTTATTTTAAAAAGACATGGTTTGTTCATCTCAGATGTCGCAGCAGGATGTACAAATAAAAAGAGGAATCTTCATTCTCCATCTTCCAAAGCCACAATGATCCATTTGTTATAATCTGTATTTTATTAGCATTTTTCACCCTTGAGGTGCGGAGCCATGAAAACCCCAGCCTCCTGGTTTTATGTGTTTTGCTTCACCGGTGATCTAGGAAATTTAGCTCTTCTTTTATATCACTGTGGTTTTTATGACTTACATTGATCATCAATGTGTACAACCACTATTGCACAAAGTATGTTATGGGCAGGACTCTTCTCTGTTCCCCTCATTGTCACAGAAGATGGATAACTGTGCTTCACTCTGCTGCCTTGAGCTTAAAATCTGTGATAAAGGAGGACGTCATACAGAAGTCCTGTAGAGAGAAAAGAAAGAGACAAAACAGACCCATTGTAAGCGCCATTTATAGTTACTTAATTTTTCAATTTGAGGTAACTTGTTTGATGCATATTCTGAAATTTGATGTGTGACAATAATGTATATTGTCATCATTTCAGTTTATTTTCAAAACTCTCAAGGGATCTTGAGCTTTATTTGAAAAGTTTATGTGGAAAATAAACAGGCGGATGGCAGAGCCACACAATGAACCGACACGCAAAAACAGTCGCCTGTCTGTCCATAGAGTGGTTATTTTAAATATAAGAGAAAGAGAGAAATCTAAGAAATTAATATAGCCACTCCTCCCATATAACTTCCACAAGTTCTTTTTCTTAAAAATGACACATGCTTTCTGTAATTCTTTATGAGTTTTATTTAATTACTGGGTAAGTAAGTCAGTTAAGTAATTTTGTGCACATGTGTCATAGTCCCCGTTAAAACCTCCCAATTCTTACGACCTTTGGGCTGAAGGAAGGACAATACTCTGTGTATAAATGCTCAGTCAACAATCCTTTATTCCATACAATTCAACACTTTAAGAGCACAAACCATCCGGATGGGGAGACATGCATGAAGAGGGTCACAGCAAAATCTCAAACTGGTGATTGTTCTGTTTTGAGAAGGCAGAACTGATGTTTCAGAACACTTGATCCATACAGGCACTAAAAGTTTTCCCAGATAGATTCGACAGAAATCATTTTAAAACAACACCAGTAATCCCAGACAAGTCCTTCAGCCTATTTATCATGATGCTGTGATCAATAGTATCAAAAGCAGAGGTGAGATCCAACATAACGAGAACGGTGTACTTTCCAGAGACTGCTGCCATCAAAATGTCGCAGCTTCAGTGAACCGCAGTTTGCGGAAACCAGACTGGAAAATGTCCATAAAATTGTTTTTCTCCAAAAAAGTTAAGTTGTTCTGCAACTGTTTTTTTTCCCCAAAGATCTTTGACACAAGTGATAATTTTGATATTGGCCGGTAACTGTTTGGAGGAGATGGTGTGTGTTTGCATGTGTACGTGTGTGTGTGAGATACTGCAGATAAGTGCTTGGTAATGACATGTATGAAGGTGTCAGTCCAGTCACTGAGTGTTCAGGAGTCTGACGGCCTGGGGAAAGAAACTGTTTTGCAGTGTTTTTCACGTCTTTCTGTTTCCATGATCATCCCCTGCTGCTCCTCCCGTTTTGAAGGCTTTCCCTTCAAGTACACCTGTGACACTCAGTGCTGGTAGCTTTGTGGATGGAACAGGTGTGCTGCAAGAGTCTTTGATGGAGGGAAGAGAGGCTCCAATGATCTTCTTAGCTGCTCTCACTATCCGTTGTAGGGTATTTCGATCAGATACAGTGCAGTTACCATATCAGACACCGATGCAGCTGCTCAGGACGCTCTTGATAGTCCCTCTGTAGAACATGGTGAGAATGGATGGATGGAGCTTTTCTCAGCTTCTGCAGGAAGTAGAGACATTGTTGTGCCTTCTTAGTTATGGAGCTGGTGTTGAGGGACCAGGTTCTCCGTCAGGTGGACACAGAGGAGTTTGGTGCTCTTAACGACCTCCATAGAGGGTCCATCAATGTTCAGTCAGAAAGTAAAGGAGGTTGCTGTTCCCAGGGCTGCCTTGTTGTTGAGTCTCGAGTCTTTAGCAGCTCACGCACTTCTGCAGTCCTCCACAGTTTCTGGTTGGAGCGTGTTATGATAGTCTTGGAGTCAGTGACATCATCGATGCACTTGCTGATGTAGCTGGTCACAGATGATGTGTTCTCCTCCAAGTTGGCGCAGTCACCATTTGTTACAGCCTCCCTGAACATGTCCCAGTCAGTGCGCTCAAAACAGTCCTGAAGAGCAGAGAGCTCCTGCAGGCCAACTTCTCACCTTTCTCAGAACCAGTTTACAGCATCTGACGAGTGGTCTGTATGCCGGAATTAGCATAACAAGTGGTCTGAGTGTCCGAGGGGGGGACGGGGCTTCACTCTGAAGGAAGGTGGCTTCATGGCTCAGGCAGAGCCGTGAAGAACCTTTGAACACGTAATAAAGTCTTTGTTTTTTCCCCATGATTCTTCTAAGCCTGGAAATACAAAGACAGTCTTAGAACACAGGTGAGGCACAGTAAGAAGAACTCAAAGACTAGTAAAATAACTAACAATAACTGAATAACTCAAAGAATATAAATAAACACCAAACACTGGGTGACAGGGCCAGGACAGCAGGGTCAGAGCTGTTTTGGAGAGGCAGTGGTGATGGACAATATATTAGGCATGTGGTTTTACTGCTGTAAAACCAAATGTATGTATATTATGCACAATAATATACATACATTTATTTTTTGTGGACATTAACATTACCCATGTGCACATTGGAAAACATTTTATTATGTACCTCAAGCTGTTCATGTTTATATTTTCACTCTTTTCACTGACATCTACCAGTGCACCAAATGACCCATCTGGACCTTGGTTTGGGACATTGAATAGAACAGTCATGTTTTGGAAAAAGGCCTGTGAGTGAAATTTTTATTTACTGCCACTACCATCCACAGTTGCTTTAGAAATGCCACAAGGGACTTTCATTATTTTTGAGTAAATATAATTTATTGTTAAAGTGTTTGTCAAAATTTTCCCCAAGTGCTTTTTTTTTTTTTTTAAACACATCAAGGGATTTTCAACATAACATTTTGAAAGAGAATATTTTTTGTTTGGAAACCATAAATTATTTCTGCTTGCACACATAACAGAATTATTTCATAAAAAAAACCCCCAAACTACTAGCATCAATATTATTACCCACAGAGATCCGGCCTTTTATAGAGTCCCAAAAAACAAATGAAAAATATGTGAAAAAACGATTTTAAACTCATTTTAACCTGCATAGTTTTCAGTCATTATGCAGGAATCAGCTAAACTTAAAATCACAGCTTTTGTTAATGCTTACAAAACAGGAAGACATCAAAAGCATAGCAGTGACTGAGTGGACTGAGAACCACTGACAAAATGCAGAACTGATGGACTGACTGACAGCCAGAGGCTGGTCACGCAGTGAGGGAGGACATGACAAAGAACAGAGCGACATGCAGACAATACATACACAGGAGGGTGATTAAGTGAAGTGGAGATGCATGGGTACACAGCTGAAAACAATCATAGCTCACGAGACAGAAGCAAAACTGAAGATCACACACACGAGACAGAAGACCTTTAAAATAAAACAAGAAGTAATGCACACACAGACACACACACACTGAGACTCAGACTAAGATGTGAACTTGATACTGGAACTAGGAATAAACACAAAAACAAGACAGCCTGGGGAGCCAATGGGAGGAAAGATCAAGGGATGGATAATGAAACAGGAAAGACAAAAACACAGGGACGGGACTACAAATGTATTCACAGAGACTGAACACAGACCAGACAGAGACAAGGTGTAACTACTGCAATAACTGCAGTAGTTACACCCTTTTGCACACACTACAGTAAAATAGCAAATGACAAAGTTCACATTTCAGAATCAAATGTCAATCATATATATTCTGCCTCTGTAATATTCTTTATCAATATTCTTGATATTAATAATTGAGCGATTTATATATATTAGTGCTATTTATTAAATTTGTAATCTCTGTAACATATTGTACTGTTTAAATAGTTTAGTCTGTTACTGTTACTGTCTTGGACCAACTGTAACCCACACCATTTCCTTAGGGTTTAATAAAGTATTCTGATTGTGAATTAAAAAATAGAGTAAAATAAATAAGTACTAAAAATACCGTAGCAGCTGTAGTGCAAAGGTAATGGTTTAAACATGTACAATGTGTACAATGATTTTGCAATAAGTCATGGGCATGGCTGAGGAGATTGGAGGCAAACAAACACAGTGACACTGATGACAGGACACACAGATAGACTGGACATGATTGGAACCAAACATAAACAAACTAGAAATCAAGAACTAAAAATGTCACATTCAAAGGGACTAGAAGATAACATACTCAGGAAGTAGCATATACATGATCTTAAAGTTTCAAAGAAATTAAAAATAAGTTGAGAACAAAACTCAAAAACTGGATCTACTGGAACCAAGAGACAGACTTTAGATTGGGGGTGAATAAAAAAGCAAAGAAGTAACAGAAGTCGCCTGCCTGCCTGAACTGTCACTAAACTCCATGTGGCACTTGACATAAAAAAGAATTCTAATAAAAGTCATTAGATTGAGACCATAATTTTCATAGAAATTAAGCGTAAGAGAATTTTTTTACGAAAGCATGTGATATATTACCCCACAGTCTGAGTCAGTGCTTCCTATGATAACATCCTCGTACAGTCAGGTGAAACAAAAACTTAAATTACTAAAACTCAAACAGTTAAAATAAGATATTATCGTAGTCTTAGTAGTAAAAAAAAAGGGATTTCAACTTGGGAGCCGTGACTTTAATAGTGTGTGATTGCTAGCTAGGTTTTGTGTTTTGTACTATATTCACTGTTCCTGGTTTCTAGGTTCTCCGTGTGTTTATACTTAGTCTTAGTTCTCTGTCTTTATGTTCCACGTCTACTTACTTTTGTCTCTGTGTCTGAGTCTGTCATGTTTCCACATCTGAGTGTCTAGTCTGCCTCTTTGTGAATTGTCTCATGTTTTCTGTTTTTTTTTTTTATACTTTGTCCTGCATGTGGTGCATCTAGTTTTGCTTCCCTTTGTCTTGTCTCCTTGTTATGTTTGCTTTCTCTCAGCTGTGCTCTCCTGCACGCCATCTGCTGTTTCTCATCACCCATGACTTTTCCCATGTGTTGTGTTCCACATCTCAGGTCTTTAGCTTTTACTTGATTCTAGTTTCCTTCCTGTCTAGATTTTGTTAGTTTAGTCTTTGCATTTCTGCTTGTGATTATGGTTTTGTGCTGCCTCGATAAAAGGCATGTTTTCAGTTTAAGTCCTCGTCAGTGTCTGCATTTGGGTGCTTTGTGTAAAAATGTTCTAAATGTTCCATTTAAAGATTAGAATTCATATCCCTGTACAAAGTCACAAAGGTGTGGAAAACACAGTCATTAAATATGTATCTGTTGGAAATCTTTTCAGTCTGGAATCAAAGACTTTGAAAAGAGAAAAAGTGTACTTGCAACCCCCTTCTCCATTCATTTTAATCTGGGCCTCCTGCAGGGAGCATGTTCCCAGGAGACACCGTATGGGTTTGTTGGCTAATTAGGATGATTTAACCAGTGAAGTCTCTACAGGGTAAATGAGTTTGCCTCACTATCTCTGCTGTTCTGGAAGGAAACCAAACATTTACATGCTCATTATCATCCACCTGAGCTCTAAAAATAACACTTGGCCATCACAGGGTTATGAAAGCACTGCTTGAGACCAGGGCACATCTTATACAGGTTCTTTTCATTAGTACAGACAGACCATCAGTATTTTACACATGAACTTTAGCTTAAATTGAATTAAATTTAAAACTACATACGGCAACATTAAACAAATTCAACCACATTCATAGTGGAGAATTTCATTTCAATAGCAAAAAATCAACCAACCAACCAATCACAAGAACTCAATTCTTTGGGAGGCCTTTAAAACAATGTTAACATGATGACACTAAAATTCACCTAATCATTTTGTTCAAGTCATTGTATTATGGTGTATTATGTGGTGAAACATACCACATAATAGCTCTGATAGGAAGGAGGACCGTCAGTGCAACCTTTTTTCTCAGGAAAAATAAACCAAAACTAAATCAAGAAGTAAATTCAAAACTTTATACATTGTAGTTCTTAACAGGTAACAATTTTCTTTATTCCATCATCTTAACTCAAAGTCGTGATTTGTTGTGTCAGCATGAAAATCTTTTATTTGGAAGCTGCATGTCCTTCGGTTCATCAGAGAATATAGGTTGTATTAAACCCAATTCTTTTATCCCCATGGTAGAACAGACAAAACCCGACTCAGAGTGGTCAAAACATTTATAATTCTTTATTCAATCATCTTCTGGAAGAGAGATCCCTGCACAGCCCAAAGCCAGTTGCAGAATCTCTGACATTAGAAGCTAAAATGTGTCTCATATAGGTGTTATTTTGGTACTTTACACGTCACACACAGCCTCGATACAAACACTCCTTATATGTTACTAGTTCCTGTGTTTTCTGTCTGGTTTCCTGTTTTATTTATATGCTTGTACAGCTCTACACCAACTTTCTGTTTTTCAGTCTGGCTGAGCACTTAGTTTGTGAGTCAAAAGTGGCCTTGCTTTACAAGCCTTCAATATTAAAATACATAAACAATATACTCAGAAAATAAGCACTAAGAATATGTTTATTCCTTACCAGTTTCCCCCTTTTTAACTAATTTTATAAGTTAAATTAATTAACTGACTCCCTCAATAACTACTGTTAACTAAAAACCGATATAATTAGTTTTCCTGGTAAAAGGTCCTACATTACTTTTGTCACTTTTTGGAAATAGCCGCTATAGAGTTAACCCGTTTCCTCTTTAAAACTTAGTCCTGGTTTCTTCGCCCCCTTTAATGGGTAGTGCATATCCGGCCTGAACACTGTGTTTGGGCAATTTACATAACATAGAAATCCTACAAACTATTCAATCTAAACCACACATTTTCTGAAACTGGGCATTTCTCTGTGCTTCTTTTGAGTTCCCCTTTCTGACGGTTGGTTTCTGGATTCTCGTCAACCCCTCCGTGGTTTTGCTCTGGTTCTGGAGTCTTCTCCTGTAAAGGATAGAAAACAAAACGCCTCTCTCTGCTACACCTCAATAATCTACTGTGTTCATCAAATTCCAAATTAAACCTAAAATTCCCCCTTTTGACACCTTTTCAAACTGAAAATGTTTCACCACCTCTTAGGAAATTAAAAGAAAAAGGTTAGTCAAATTTTTTCTCAAAACACCTCAGCGATCCTCCTCTCAGGTATATTTGCTCCGGGCCTGCAAACCTGTGTTTGAGGAATAAATTCAATTTAATCACCATGTCAAATCTTTTGCATCCTTGGAACTTCCTAGAAACAAAATCTGTATGTTAACCTGAACTTCACATTTCAAACTCAGTTTTCCCCACTGTCCTTCCTTCACTGTGATCCAATCTGTGCTATAAGGAACAAAACTTGGTCTAGTCTTTGTCTCAGTGTCCAGTCAGTCAAACCTTTAGTTCACATCGTCAGTCCAGTCATAGTCCAGTCACACACATTCACTCAAAAGAAAAAACAATTGTTTATCATTTTTGGTCTGGATTGATACACGACAATCCTTTTAGACAGGAACTCACAGGTTCCAACAGGTGGCTTTTCCTCAGCCCATTGTAATCTGGAAAAGCTCACCTTATATTTGCTCTCCCGAAAGTTTTTTTTTACAGCGCTGTTAATTCAATCTTGCAGGCCTGCTTAGAAGAAAAAATGAGAAAAAGGAGAGCTGATTATTAGCTCATCAGAGCACAAAACATAATCACCTGACAGGTTTTTTCTAAGTGCACTGTTACAATTATAATGGGCCCCGTTATAGACATGTCCATTAATAAAACTCCCTCTATTGAAATAAGAAAACAACCCAAACCTAACTATCAGAATCGACCCATGACTAAAACAACAACCCCAAAAATCTTAACCACAGAAAACTTTTGCTTACTAATCTATCAATATGTTGTGGGGATTAGAACTTCGGGGCCACAAAGGTTTTGCCCTACTCTTGGCTTAACTAATACTTACATAGTCTGAAATCAGACTTAAAATCACTCCCTCTGTTCATTTTCCCCACATCAAATCTCAGTGGTTGGCCTCAGGTTCTTCAGCATCCTGACACTCCGAGGTGGGTCGAATATCCAAAAATTGTACTCAAGTAAGAGTAGCATTACTTTAAAATATTATTACTCAAGTAAAAGTGAAAAGTAGTCTTCAAAAATGTTACTCAAGTAAGAGTAAAAAAGTACTTGGTGAAAAGACTACTCAAGTAGCGAGTAACTGTTTGAAATGTCCGATTTATTTTATAAATAAATGCTATCAGACAAACAAAAATAAATAAATATACAAATTTTAGTATTTTCAACAGGAATATATGTAAAAACATCAACAAAAAATTTCCAGATTTCAGTTTTTCACAACATGAAGCTTTTTTTCACCAATACCTACAGTAAATAATATAAACATACAAACAGTGCAAACAATTTCCAGTGACAAGATATGCTGTAAACTTTATATTCATGTTTGCTCCAAATGGCACAGCAGCCTCAGAGAAA
>NW_024582622.1:859747-876023 GCF_018398535.1 Haplochromis burtoni
GGGGACCGGTCCCTTCTTGGGGTCCTTGGGGATCAGGACCGTCCGACCTTCGGTTAGCCATTCCGGGTGTCTCTCGTTAACTAGCAGCTGGTTCATTTGTGCTGCCAGACGCTCGTGGAGTGCAGTCAGCTTCTTTAGCCAGTAGGCGTGAACCATGTCGGGCCCTGGTGCTGTCCAACTCTTCATACTGGAGACCCTTTCTTGGATATCTGCCACTGTGATGGTTACTGGACCCTGTTCAGGGAGGTCGCTGTGGTCTGCCCTCAGATCCACTAGCCACTGAGCATTGCCGTTATGGGTTGCGTCCTTCTCCCATATGCTCTTCCAGTATTGCTCCGTCTCCAGCCTTGGTGGTGCTGTTCTCTTATTGTTCCCTTGCCACTGAGAGTACACCTTTGCTGGTTCTGTGGAGAACAGCTGGTTTATTCTCCTGCCTTCTATCTCTCTGGTGTACCTCCTCAAGCGGCTGGCCAAGGCTGTGAGTCTTTGCTTGGCAGTTTCCAAGGCCTCAGGTATGGACAGCTTGCTGTATTTCTTATGCACCTTCTTTGTCGCACCTTTCTGCAACTCCGTTAGTTGGCTAACCTCCCTCCGTGCTACTTTGATCTTGCCCTCTAGCCTCCTTCTCCATGGAGGGTACTGCCCCTTGTGGCTGTTCAACTTGAAGCCAAGCATCTCACTGATCACTGCTGCCGTATTGTAGATCAGCTTGTTAGTGTCGGTAATCGTGGTTGTAGGTATTGTCCGTAGTGCTGCATTCTCACCATGCATGCATGAACTCACCAAAAGGGAGAGTTGAAGATTTCATCATTGACATAAAAAAATAAAATAAAAATCAATCATCCCTTTTTCTTCTTTCTTTTGTCATATGAAAAACCAAAAATAAAACACTTGTTGGAAAACATTCTCCAAATGGAATCCCAAATACCACTGAATACTGAAAATGAATCCATTAATCTCCGAAACAACAGTACAAAACAATGAAAAATAGTTTCTCTCATTGAACAAGGAACTTTATGGACTATTCTTTTTTTTTTTTTTTTCTGCCTGTCCCATTTGGTTCTTTAGCCATCAGAATTGTTGTCTGAAGACCAACAAGGATACCCAATGGATTTACTTTGCCAAATGGATCATCGTGGCATTGCCGTATTGGTCCATTTGGTCGATCTTTGTTTTTATTATTTATTATATTTTATTTTCAGATGTTACAGACGGGACAGACATGAGTGAGGGATAGGAAAGGGAGAAAGAAAGAGGAAGGAAAGGAAAACAGAAGGGGAGAGGGACAGTGAGAAAGGGGGGGAGAAAAGAAATAAAAATCTCCTGGATCACCTGTTGAGAGAGGAATAGAAAACAAGCAAAAAAGACAAAAAAAAACAAAAACAAAGCAACATACTAAACACAACACCATCGCATTAATCTAGCTAAGTGTAAACAGCAGTAAATACTAAATATTCAATGTTGTTGTGCAGCACGCAGGATAGATGTGCTTCGAAGTAGCAGCCAAGAAAGGTGTAATTTGGGTCTACGAGCAGTGAACACCCGTGTGCATACCTGTGTGGATCAGCGCGCTTGTATTCCAAAGGTTTCTCCAATGGGGGTGGGAGAAGACTCCAAACCTCCCTCCACCCGCTCATTGTAGTGTTGATGCATGTGTGTTCTAAGGTGCAATTAAAACCCAGGAGGGCATGGAGCTACCTGCCAAGGAGCAGCAGGTAAGCGCATAGTCCCTCCTGATAGCCCTCAATGTCTAAGTGTGTTTAAAATTGAGAGGTGAGCAACGACGCCAGGGGTGAGGTGTACACCCTGATGGTAATTTGGACTCCGTGATTGTGCCCACCCCCAAGATCCTATATGTATGTGTAATGAGAGTGTGAATAATGTGAATGTCTAAGTTGTGGGATAAAATTGAGGCAGAGGCAGCCAGAAGGGGACAGAGGGGGGGGTAGCCTCCTCTGCACCCTGGTGACATACCCCTACTCCAAGGCCCTGCATGTGTGGGTGGTTGTGGTGGAGCGGGAAGAGGGAGGCAGCTGGAGTCTTAATGATGGACATGAAAGCATTAACTGCAATGACACCATGTAAAATCGCCAGTGTTCTTAGTCAATGGTGGCTAGTATAGCAATCCCCATACAGGTTTCATATCAAAACCAAGTTTAAAATGATCTCTCCAAGGCATATCATTTTTACCTTTTAACTCTGCTTTGTTCAGAGCCCTAACGGATCTTTTATACAATACCTTCCCATTCACCGAATCCAGTGGTGTCCATTGATATTTCTCCGTCCCAAAAAAAGGACCCGGGCTTTCAAAGTCCTTAAACTGCGGCCTAGTGCACAATCTAAAGAAACTGTCTGTTTTATCAGGTATTCAGTCCAATAGCCCATCCATTTTGTTTCTAATGTCTCTGTAAAGCACTTTGAATCACCTTGTTGTTGAATTGTGCTATAGAAATAAACTTGCCTTGCCAACTTGCCTTGCCATTCAAGTCTTTTATCATCTTCTGATAGCACTTGCTTGAATTTTGTCAACATCAAGCCAACAATTCAGAGAGAGCGAACCTCCAGTCTTCGTGCCAAGGAGACAACATCTTCCATTTTGGCTCCAACAGGTTCAAGCAAATGCCTTACAGTGCTAACTCCCTTTTTCATCAGTAGCTCCCATATCATTGCCACATCATCCCAGAATGAACCTAAATGAGACCCGTTGGGAATAGGTTCCATTAATAGCCAATGCAAGGATGTAAATTTTCCAAGTCTCTCTGTTTCCATCAACCTCCAAGCTTTTAACACATTGTGACACTCGACCCACAGACACACTTTGGCATTGTCAGTTTAACAGGGGTTTTATTTACAAGTGTGATTTCTCCACGGCTTCTGGTTCCTGCCACGGACGCAGCCACTCCGTCACTCCAGTTTTCTCTCCCAGCTCCTTCTTACTGTAAGACATAAGAAGAGTCTCTCCTCAGTTCCGTGCACCTGTTCCTCCCCGCCTCCGTGCTACCCTGTGAGGTCACTGCGTCCCCCCTCCTCTGCAGCATGCTCAAGACCACACCTCCACCACACACACTAACATAGAAAGGTGACAAATATTTTACACCATTCCTTGAATGTTCAAAAACAAAGGTTTACCGAACCCCAAAGCAGCCTAAGCAGAGAAGCCCAGACCTCCCTCTCCACAGCCACCTCCTCCAGCTTATCCGTGTCATGGTCCTGAGTCTGAGGACTCAGTGTTTTGTGTTTCCTTATGCTTTTGTTCATTCCGAGTGTGTATTCTGTTGTGATTTTGCCATTTGTTAGGTTTCTGTTCTTTGCCTGCCTGCTCCCACTTCTCTGTGTTCCCTCTGTCTGTCCATGGTGTTATTGTGTCTCTATGAGTCTGCCTGTCAAGTTCAGTGTCCTGTCTGGTTCTCTGTCTGTTAGTTTCCTGTTTTATTCTGAAAGTTCATGTCTCATGTCAGTGTGTTCAGTTTTACCTCTCCCCTGTCTCGTTAGCCTAATTGCTCCCAGCTGTGTCTCCCTCCTGTGGCCCATTCCCTGATTACTCCCCGTGTATTTAAGCCCTGTGTTTTCCTGTGCTCTCTGTCGCGTCGTCTGTTTAACGCCATGTCCGTCTGCATCATTCTGTGTAACCCGGTGTTCAGTCTGCGTCTCTCCGCCATCTTTCATTGTGATTTTGTTCCTCCTCCCGTGCGTGTTTGGTTTAAGTTGAGTTCTTTAGTTTTCCCCAGTTTAGGTTGGTTTATCCCCGCTCTGCTCCTCCTGTTTTTGTCACCTTATCACCTCTCCAAATAAACATTCACTCGCACCCCAGTCAGTGCCTTGGATCCTTTTCTCAATACACCACACGACTGCTGTGAAGCCGTGACAATACGCATCATTCAATCAATCGTTACATACTTTGTATGCAAAACACAACTGAGTGGAGAAGGAGTACATAAACCATTACCAGAGAACCAAGCAACTTACCAGACTTGGCATGTCCAAAAACCGTGGGTACTCTCCGAATATTCCAGGCTCTGAGACTGGTGTATGTTTCCTCCATGCCTGACATGATAATTGGAAGGTTCTCAGCTGAGGGCCGCAATAACTTGGGTGACCCACTCATCTGTGCTGCTGGTATTCCCATCCTCTCGCCTGAGCTTCTTGTCTTCACCACAGTCATCTGTCACTTTTCGCTTCTTATAATGTCTCTGCCCCTGGTCGAGATTCCGTCTAAGGTTGCGCAGTTTAGTCTCTAGGAATCCACAATGAGAGACTGGATCAATTACATTAAACAATGTTTTATTTGTGAAAGTAATGAGGAAGAATTATGGAACAAACAATAACTCGGCAGCACGGTGGCACGGTGGTTAGCACTGTTGCCGCACAGCAAGAAGGTCCTGAGTTCAATTCCACCATCAGGCCGGGGTCTTTCTGTGTGGAGTTTGCATGTTCTCCCCGTGTTTGCGTGGGTTCCCTCCGGGTACTCCGGCTTCCTCCCACCGTCCAAAGACATGCAGCTTGTGGGGATAGGTTAATTGATTAATCCAAATTGTCACTAGGTGTGAATGTGCGAGTGAATGGTTGTCTGTCCCTGTGTGTTAGCCCTGCGACAGACTGGCGACCTGTCCAGGGTGTACCCGCCTCTCGCCCTATGACAGCTGGGATAGGCTCCAGCGCCCCCCGCGACCCTGAAAAGGATAAGCGGAAGCGAATGGATGGATGGAAACAATAACTCCATCCATCCATCTTCATCCACTTTATCCGAGGCCGGGTCGCGGGGGCAGCAGCCTAAGCAAAGAGGCCCAGACCTCCCTCTCCCCAGCCACCTCCTCCAGCTTATCCGGGGGAACACCAAGGCGTTCCCAGGCCAGCCGAGAGGTATAATCTGTCCTGGGTCTGCCCCGGGGCCTCCTCCTGGTGGGACATGTCCGGAACACCTCACCCAGGAGGTGCCCAGGAGGCAGATGCCCGAACCACCTCAGCTGGCTTCTTTCGATGTGGAGGAGCAGCGGCTCTACTCTGACCCCCTCCCGGATGGCTGAACTTCTCACCCTATCTCTAAGGGAGAGACCAGCCACCCTTCAGAGGAAGCTCATTTCCGCCACTTGAATCCACGATCTCGTTCTTTCGGTCACTACCCACATCACTGCGGCCGCAGCACCAATCCGTCTGTCAATCTCCGCTCCCTTCTCCCATCACTCGCGAACAAGACCCGAGATACTTGAACTCCTCCACTTGGGGCAGGAACTCATCCCCGACCCGGAGTGGGCACTCCACCCTTTTCCGCTGAGAACCATGGCCTCAGATTTGGAGGTGCTGATCCTCATTCCCGCTGCTTCACACTCGGCTGCGAACCGTTCCAGTGCGAGCTGGAGGCCTCACCCGATGAAGCCAACAGAACCACATCATCCGGAAAAGCAGAGATGAGATTCTGAGGCCACCAAAGGAAAGCCCTCCGCCACTTGGCTGCGCCTAGAAATCCTGTCCATAAAAATTATGAACAGAACCGGAGACAAAGGGCAGCCCTGGCGGAGCCCATCACCCACCGGGAACGAGTCCGACTTATTGCCGGCAATGCGAACCAAGCTCTTGCAACGGTTGTATAGGGATCGAATGGCCCGTAGCAATGGGCCAGACACCCCATACTCCCGCAACACCTCCCACAGGACACCCCGAGGGACACGGTCGAATGCCTTCTCCAAGTCCACAAAACACATGTAGACTGGTTGGGCAAACTCCCATGCACCCTCAAGTATCCTGGAGAGGATAAAGAGCTGGTCCAGTGTTCCGCGACCAGGACGAAAACCGCATTGTTCCTCCTGTATCCGAGGTTCGACTAACGGACGAACTCTCCTTTCCAGCACCCTGGCATAGACTTTCCCAGGGAGGCTGAGGAGTGTGATCCCCCTGTAGTTGGAACACACCCTCCGGTCCCCTTTCTTAAAGATGGGGACCACCACCCCGGTCTGCCAGTCCAGGGGTACTGCCCCGGATCTCCACGCAACATTTTAGAGGCTTCCCAACCAGGACAGCCCTACAACATCCAGAGCCTTCAGGAACTCGGGGCAGACCCTAACCCTGACCCACACCAGGGGCTTTGCCACCAAGGAGTTGTTTAACTGCCTCAGTGATCTCCCCCCCAGAAATTGGCGGGTCATCCCCCTCATCCCCAGACTCTGCTTCCTACTCGGAAGACGTGTCAGTGGGATCAAGGAGGTCCTCCAAGTATTCCTTCCACCACCCGACAATTTTCTCAGTCGATGTCAGCAGTGCTCCGCCAGCACTATACACAATGCAGGTAGATCACCGCTTTCCCCTCCTGAGACGTCTGATGGTTTGCCAGAATCTCTCGAGGCAGTCTGAAAGTCTTTTTCCATGGCCTCTCTGAACTCCCACACCCGAGTTTTTGCTTCAGCCACTGCCCGAGCTGCATTCCGCTTGGCCTGTCGATACCTGTCAGCTGCCTCCGGAGTCCCACAGGCTAACCAAGCCCGATAGGACTCCTTCTTCAGCCTGGTGGCTCCCTTCACCTCTGGTGTCCACCATTTGGTTCGGGGATTACCTCCACGACAGGCACCAACCACTTAAAGAGCACTTAAACCACTATTGACCTTCAAAACACTTTCAATGTCAGAATACATGGTCTTAATCATGGCAATGAAACCAGAGGAAAAACCAAAAGCCTTAAAAGTATTCCAAAGATATTGGTGCTCCACCCAATCAAATGCCTTTTCTTGGTCAAGGTGTAAGCCCTGTCTGAAATTATTCAGGTTTAAAGGAAAGTGAAAAAAAAACAACACAGTTCATGGTTAAAAAAGTGGTTAAATATATATAGTCGATAAAAGGTTTAAAAATCATATGTTCGGGTACCAAGGTCATTCATTTACAGTTAAGAGTTCAATAAACAAAAGTGTTCAAAAGAGTTCATTCATTGTGCAGCAGCAATATGTTGGGGCAGGATGCAATGGCCGCCATCTTCTCCACCTGTGGACACACCTGCCCGCCCCTCAAGCGGACCTCCCATCAACTGTTGCAACGCCCCCGCCAGCTGTGCCGCTTGTTGGCAAGGTAACACCAGCTGCTGGTCCTGGGCCGCCGCTACAGCCTGGTGAGCAGACATAGCTGCCAGATCCTGCATCATCTGCCCCCGTATCTGTAAAGGCTGGACGGGCAGCTGGGCAGCGGGATGATCAGGCGGGGGCCCCAACATTGCCGCTTATTCCTGGGTTTCGGCACCACTAGTGACACACGACCCACACACGGACACTTGTTGCGTTTGTAATATAAGATAATATAAGATAAGATAAGATAAGATAAGATAAGATAAGATAACCTTTATTAGTCCCACACGATAAGATAAGATAAGATAAGATAAGATAAGATAAGATAAGATAAGATAAGATAAGATAAGATAACCTTTATTAGTCCCACACGTGAGAAATTTGTTTTGTGAGTTCAATAGTGCTTTATTTACAACTGATTTTTCCCCCTGCGGTTTCTGTTTCCTGCCCCGGATGCAGCCACTCCATCACTCCCGTTGTGTGTCTCACTGCAAGACATAAGAAAGGTCTCTCTGAGCAAAACAGTTCTTTCCCGCCTCTGAGCCGCCCTGTGAGCCCACTGTGTCAACCCTCGTCTGCAGCAGGCCAAAGACCACGCCCCCACCTCAAGTAGGCTGTCTTGAACAGGGGGGTTTTGAGGGTGGACTTAAAAAGGGGGAATGAAGTGATGTTTCAAATGGCAATACACCATCCTAGCCAATATTGAGTAGTTACCCCAAACGTGTATTTGGTTGTACAACATTAAGATCATTCAATCCTGCCTGGCACCGCACACGATCATGGCTAGAGTACACTGTTGCGCGGAACACATGCTTCTGTTTCCCCTGTCAGAAATATGGCACCACTGTTAATGAGAGGGATGTAATTTTTACCCTAACTGGATTTAACAACTGGAAAGCAGAACTTGATCGAGACAAGGGGCTACAGAGGCATGTGTCCAGCCACAACCATGTGCATGGTTCAACCATCTGGACTGAGCATAAAAGCAGAGAGGCCACAGAAGCGACTGTGGATTCAATGTTGGTTGGTAAAACAACTTGAAAAAAAACATTACTATGTCAAGAGTAATAGTAGTGCTATAAGGTTTCTCTGTGTAAATGAGCTGGGGCCCCGCGGGACTGCAGAAATGTTGAGACATCATGCAGCAGGTAAAATGATGACATCGCATCAGGTATGTTTCTAAAACTGAGGGAATATACATTAGAGAAGGATGAGAAGCTAGCAAGCATTGCTAAGAGTATCCCAAAAGATGCAAAATGCACATCTATGGATATCCAAAATGAAATGATCCAAACACCGGCTGACATGGTGCTTGGAGAGGTCAGGAAAAAATATGAAAGTGCCGATTTTGCAAGGTGTTGCCTCAAATGTGACGGGACCAGGGATAGGTGCAATTTGGAAAATTTGTCTGTGATAATACGGTTTGTCAGAAATTCCATGCCAGAGGAGCATGTTACTGGGTTGCTTGACTTGCAACAACTTGAGGACGAGTACATCACCTCTGAGATACTGTGTGAGATTATTATATTATCTTATGCCACGTTATACCCCTAATTAAAGATTGTGAAATTATTATGTAGTTTTAGTTTGAATTATTCTCCTGAAAAGGTGATAACTATTAGATTTATTAGACTGATTTGTATTACATTAGACTGCTGATTTATTGTGAATTCAATTCAATTCAATCTTTATTGGCAGACTTCATGTCCATAAAAACAAGACAAAAAAAACCCCACACACCCACCAACACAAGGTATAAACCATTAAATATATATATGTATATAAATAAGTATCTAAAACATTTGTAAAAATATAAAACCATAATATACATAAGAACACAATTACTTAAAATAAATCAATAAATACACAAACACTTTAACCAGTGCTTTCTGAGACTGGATGAGTAACGGGAACCACTCATGTCGGATCTGTGAGTGCTAAAATTATACTGTTACTCGAACCATCCAGTCGTTCTCTAAAATTGAACATTAGCTTCCTTAAAAGTGCTTTAAAAGTCCAAACACCCACAGCTACAAACATCTGGCTGGCACTACCACTTCTAGGTATCCTGCAAAGGATTCTCATCGCATCATTATATGCAACATGCAGCTTCTGCATGCTACATTGTTTGTAGGATGACCACAAGGGGGCAGTATATAGCGGTGTGCAATACGCTTTAAACAAAGCCACTTTAACTGGAAGTGAACAAAAGCTGAATTTGCGTGCAATAGTATTTGCCTGCACATAGAGCTTACACCGTTGTCTGTATATGTCATCATCATCATTCATTTGCTCAGTAATAAAGTGACCGAGGTATTTCACCTTTTTATGAACTTCAAGAGTTTTTTGTGCCAGTTTAAACAAAGGGAAATTTAGCGACCTGCTTGGTTCTACATATCAAAACAGCACTTTTAGCAGCATTGTACTCAATGTCATATTGCACACCATATTCAGTACAGACATTAAGAAGATCCTGTAACCCAGCACTGCTTGGACTAAAAACAACCAGGTCATCTGCATACATAAGATGATTTATCAGTGCTTTACCTAATATACACCCAGTGTTACAGGCTCTCAGTCTGTATGGACAAATCATCAACATACAAATTAAATAAAATTGGAGACAAAATCCCACCCTGTCTAACACCATTGCTGACACCAAAGGGGGCAGAAATACTGCTTCCCCATTTAACCTGCATGTTCTGATGAGCGTACCAGTAAGAGAGAATCCTCACGATGTATCTGAGGAACTCCCCGTCTCTTCATTTTATCAAAAAGTTTTCTGTGGTTCACTCGATCAAAAGCCTTAGAGGCATCAATGAAACACATGAGGACAGATGAATTTTTAGCCCTGTACAAACTGACTATTTCCTTGAGTCCATATATGCACATGTCAGTGTCGCGCTTTGGTTTGAAGCCAAACTGATTATCCAGAGAAGAGATGAACACACTAACTCTATCAAACAAGATTCTTTCTAACACCTTAGATAAAATACTGGATGATGAATGAATGATATTGTTTTATGATGCAGTATACTGCTGAGTTATAAGAAATGCTGTTTTCAGAGAATCATGGCCTTATTTGTCTGATTAGAAAAGAACAGAACATACTGCACAGGAAGCCAAGGTCATAACTTAGGCTCACTCAGAGAGAGAAAGAATGTGGATGTTTAGGTTTTATGACTTTGGAGGGGAGCTGAAGCTATAGGAATGTGAGTAACGCTCAGACATGTCGAGATCAGGCTGACCCCCTCCCACGCTCATCTCCCATCTGGATGGTTTATTGTTGCTTGTTTCTGTCAGTCTGCCCCAGGGCAGCTGTGGCTACAACTGTAGCTGCCTCCACCAGTGTGTGAATGTGAGAGTGAAGCGCTTTGGGTGCCTTGAAAAGCGCTATATAAATCCAATCCATTATTATTACTGCTACATCCACCAACTGCACTTAGTGGTTGTGCATGCCACGCAGAGTAAGCCGTGTGTGAATAGATATTTTTGTTTATTTTGTTCAACCTAGAACTTTTTTTTCACCACCACTATGTCCTCAATAAACATGATGCACCTTGTCTAAAACGGCTGCTTGAGATCAGATGGACAAGCCACTATGAGGTGAGAATGTGCACTGTGGAAAATTAAGAAGAAATCCTTAGTATCCTGTCTGAGATAACAGAAGATGATGATGATGATGCAGTTGGCTTGTGCACTGAGGCATCAGGCCTGCTATGACAAATTCAGAGGCATCACTTCTCTGAGAATGGAAAGTTCCTAGTGCTAGTGCTTGGTGTCTTAAAACCAGCAAATGTTATTCTACAGTCTCAGTCAGCTGATCTTTGCAGTGCTTCTGAGGTTGTTAGTGCAGCATTTGATCTCCTGCTGAGGATTAGTCACATCCAACAAAGAGAAGGACAACAATATAGCAAACACCTAGCTCAAAGTGTTATGCTCTCAACTTTGGGCCATACAGGTTCTGGTGCCCCTACCATTTCTCCTCATCAGTCTCTCAAAAGATCCCTGCTCAACATCCTTGACAGGGCCATTTTAGAAATAGAAAGTAGATTTTCACACAAGAATACTGACCTGATGAGAGACATATCTAGTCTTGCAACAAAATCTAGCACATTTCTAGATCTCACCCTGCTGCACCCTCTGGCTGTGATGGCTGTAGCAGATGTTGTAAGTCTGAAATATGAAGTTCTTGTGGCAAAACAGATGCTGCTCAAAAATGTTCAAAGGAAACAAACCTGTCCACTGTGTGTAAAGCCCTGCAGGAGTACAAGGAAGCCTTTCCTGAGTAACAGCCCTGGTAAATGGTGTATCTTCAGCATTGTGAGAGAGTTCCTTCTCCACTTTGTCACAGATCCTAACCCCCTATCGTCGCATCATGTTGCATATTAGAAAGAGGAATTTGGTGATCTTGGCCCATGAGAAGTCCATAACAAATAACTTGGACATGAATTTGTGAGAGTTTTTGTAAAGGGAAACAGGATACTGTTGTTATAGAGTTGATTGAGAAGAAAGAAGAGTGGATATGGAGTTCTGTTTATTGTAAAACAAAGGAAAAAACAAACAAACAACAAACCCCCTCAAAAAACAAATAAGCTTAACATACTTAATATGTTCTTTCCTAAATCTGTTGTGTTCTACAAATTAGTTTGAGAATTGAAGGAAGAGACATGGTGAATTGTGTTTTTGTTTTTTTAATTACTATGCTGATCTTTTTAAGAATTAGACCATCGAATTAAGATAAATTTTATGTTGTTGGTTGCAAAGATCTGGATGGATATTTTATTATATGCTTTATTTTTTTATTCTGTTTTTTAGTTTTATTTTACAAGACTTTGTGAACTGACTTGTTTTTATAACTGGGCCTACCGTTTTTAGTTTTGCTAATTTTGGCAATAATGAGAAGTGTTATTGTTGCTTTCAAATATATTCGACATAGGCCACCCAATTAAAGTAAATGTCATGTTTTTAATTGTCAGAATCTGATGAGAAATATTTTATTTTATAATTTGTTGCTTTACTTTTCAGTTTTCCCCCTGGTGATTGGCCACCTTAACATGGTCAGTGTCATGAGTCGCTGTGCGGCAGGAAGGAGTTCTGACCCAAAATGCAGGCACTCAGGCACGAGGTTTAAACACAAAGAACTCAGCTTTATTTGCGGGCAGGAAAAAGTCATACAAAAGCAAACTAAACTAAACTGGAAACTCACAAACTAAACTCACAGTGAGACACAGGGAGATCCACACAGCATGAGGGACGACGCAATACTGATTCAGAGAAACACAGGGTTGAAATACACTGGGAAGTAATGAGGGGAATGAGACACAGAAGGAGGGCACAGCTGGGAGAAATCAGGACTGACGAGACAAGCAAAGCAGGACGCATTCACATAAGACACGGACCATCAAAGTAAAACAGGAAGTATCACACAGAGACGCGAACTTGAAACGGTGGAGACAGCAACTAAGAAACACAGAGACAAACCATAAGGCAGAGGACTTACACAGAACAGAGGGGACACAGAGGAACATGAAGAGCAAGGGATCAAAACTAGAAACCATAGAATAACTCACACAAGTACAATAATACAACAATCACAAAGAACTAAACATGCTGGGTCAGGAGACCCAGGACCCTGACAGTCAGGGTGTTTGCTCGCCTCAGTGAACCTAAGAGCTAGAGCAGCAGAAGCTACAGGTGGGAGTTGGTCAGGTGTTAGGGTAGAGGCCTGAAAAAGTGCAATCCAATTACATGACAAAAACAGTTTTCCACAGCGCCACACTCAACCCCCACCCCTTTCCCACCATGCCGCCTTTACATTTCTGTCTGTCCCCTCATATATGCCTGTCCAGAACTGGCCCAGCCACCGATTGTCTTCACTGTGAGAGCTGTTTAGCTGCGACTGCTAACTGCTCTGACTTTCTGACTACCCCTCACTTACAAACTCATTGGACTTGTGAGTACTAACTGGAACTAACGTGCACGTGTTTTTGTTTAATGCTCAGTTTGAGTGAAGTGGCCATAACTTTGAGGCCTCACCACACCCGAACTTCGAAACAGGCCTGCAACGAATACTATGCTTCAGGTGTAATATGGACAAGTTAGTGTGTGTGCGTGGGCCCACTGGAACAAATTTGGTTTAAGTTGATGAAAGCTGTTTTAGTTGTAACCAGAGATATTTAAAAGGTCAAAAACATCCCCTTTAAAGGTGTAAGCTTTTATGACTGAAATAACAGTTGACAATTAGGAGACTTGTTATTTTATTTTGAAAATCCCTGTAGTCCTTTTTTTTTTTTTTTTTTTTTTTTACAGTGGTTACATAGGGAGGTCAGACCAAAGTTTAAGCCCAATAAATTATGAATGTTTTTCAGCGTTTGCTTATGGAGTTCCCTTCACTGATTGTTCCTAATTTCTCGAACACTGCAACGAAGCATGGGGTTGAACATTATATCCTGACGGTCTGTCGTGTTCGCACACGCGCATCCTCAAGCCCACGAAACTCTCCGTCGGGAAGAGTTTGCAGCAATGGAGCACCTCGGCATTGAACAGCGCTCGAATAGAGCCTGGGCCTCTCCGCTACACATGGTGCCCAAATCAGACGGTCGGTGGCAGCCGTTTGAATAATGTCACGGAGAACGACTGTTACCACATTCCCCACATCCATGATTTTTTCCACTCACCTGGCTGGCACCTCGATTTTTTCCAAAATTGACTTGGTGCGGGGGTATCACCAGGCAGCCAACGTGGCGGTGGGCCTGGTGTTAGAATAGCGGGTCTCCGATGTCTGGCAGCCGCTCACCTTTTTCAGTCAAACGCTCAGGGACAGTCAGCCAAATATAGTGTTTTTGATGGCCTTGTACCTAGCGACGTGGCATTTTAGTTTTCTTTCTCGTGTTGTCTGTGTTTGCCTCCACAATATAGTTTTATTCATACTTACAGAAAAATGAAGAATAAAACATTGAGAAAATACTGAATGTAGGGTCGTTGTTGACAGTGTCCTAAAATTACAATAAAACAATCATGGAACCAGGACTTACCAGCAGCCATGGACCCAAAAGAAAATCACTACAGCCAGCGCCCAGTGCTGTACAAAAAAAGAAAGTGGAAAACGACCCACCACCTGAGATCTCAGGGCCACTGGCAGGTCCTCGGTTCACTGAAAATAAAAGCACAAGACACGAATTAAAAGGCTCACTACATATCATAAAAAATAAAACTTCAATCTTTAACAGCTTTTAGAAAATGGATTACACACACAGCAAACTGGAAGGCTTGCACCCCGCAAGCATCAAACCAGCTTGTGCTGGTTGTAATTGTCCAAGCCTTGATCACAGGCCAGTATAGCGCCCCACCAACTGGAACCGGCAACCGAAGCGGTTGAAGGACCCCAGCACGACACTCGGGCAGAGAATTGCTCTAGCCCAACCACAGAGACGTGAGTGCAAGCAACAATCCAGAATAAAACCGAGTAAAACCAGGCAAACCAAGAAAGGGTAAGCCCAATTAATAAAAACAGTCCCACTCTAATAAAAATAAATAGATAAAATAGAACCAAACAAGACGAGACAAGACAAAACAGCAGCTCCACTGAGGAGGAGCCCTCAAAGCAGTGGCTGGGCAGGCGTTTCACTCTTCCAATCAAGGTCAAACAGATTGCCAGGGAGAGATTACGACAGCAATCCAATCCTAAGAAAATAAAATATAAATGTAACCTTAGCCTCGTTTAATTGAGCGTATTAGTGAATTCAATTGAGCGCGACTTACCCCAGGAGCAGAGAAGCTATACTGCACTGCTGATAATAATCGAAGCACCTCTCTCCACAGTGGCTGGAGTAACAGAAAAATAGAAATGGCTACGCTACAAACAGAGCTGCAAAATATTACTATTAGCTCAAATGCTGTGAGGAAATCGAAGGACAAGCGAGAGCCTTCTTGTAGCGTTCATGCAACTAGATCAACCTGCTGGATTAAACCCTAACAGTGTGCCAGCATTTACTGCTGCGTTTTACCAGAAGCACGGAAGGAATAACCCGGAAGGAGAACGGCTTACCGTTATACTGACCGGCGCCACTCTACAATCACGTACAGGTGGGTTCCCAATTAACCCAGGCACAAAACAACAAAGAGGGAGCGCGAGTAGTAGAGCCAGAGAGAGAGAGAGAGAGAGAAAGGAAAAAGAGAGGCAAGTAGCCCATCCGGCTACACAAACAAGAGCGGAACTTAAAGTAAAGAATCGATCTCACTGGGCTAGTACCGATCCGATACTGATGCCGACTTGGTATCGATACAATACATATTTGGATCGATCCGCCCACCACTGATTTGTATAACTGATTCAATTCAATTTTGACTCAGTCAGTCAGAAATGATCATTTAGTACATAGTATATATCCGTATCTATATTTAAAAACAAAGCTGACACTTGTGAGACTTCATCAGAGGTGTAAGCATTGCAGCAGATACCTTTGTCTCAAAGTAACTGAAGATAAAACAGAAAAACATGAAGGAGATTTTCCTGGCCTGGCTTTTTATAGCAGATAATCCCCCTTAAAAATATTCTGCAGTAGAACAAAAACACAAGAAAATTATGAATTATCACAAGAACATTACCTGATGCTGCTGAACTGAAGCAGAGCAAAGTTACAGGTTTTATTACAGACACAGCTAAGTTTTTTGCAATATAGCATCATTTGTAAAAGTTTTAATTTCTTTGATATTAAACAGCAGACATGAGGCTTTTTGTCGGAGGTCATATTTGAAAAATAAATAAATAAATAGCGGCTGACAGTGCTGTAAACAGCGGTAGTAGTAACAGTGTAATAAGCAAGCGAATAATGCAGAAAACAGACCTGAGATGGGAAACTGTTCTTGAAGCACACTGAGAGAGATAGAGCTGTGGAGGAAGTGTGATTTTATTGTGTTGGAAGCAAAACAGCAAAAGTAAGAGGGATGTAATGACAATGTTTATCAAACATGAAGCCTCATTTTGATCGTCTTTTGCTGCTGGTTCAGTGAATTTTAGTTGGAGAGTGATGAAACCTGCAGCTTCAGAATCTGTGAGATGTCAGCTTTCAGCCCTGACGGCGTGTCCATGTACCTGCGGTTGGATGAATGGTCCACACTAGTGATGTGTCAGTTGCGAACGAAACAGCTCTTACGGTGTGTTCACACCGAACGCGATGGGCGCGTGAAAAAAGCCCCAAACGCCCCTAACTTGACGCGTGCACATTCGC
>NW_024582623.1:0-9148 GCF_018398535.1 Haplochromis burtoni
GAGATAGTGAATATGCTATGACTACCTGAGAGAATGAAGAATGATTGCATCTAGATGTTGTGTTTGGCATTAAAACATTCATTGTTTTCTAGCAATCTTGCTGCAGAGAACAGTAAAGACCATGCCATGTGACTATACGTGGAAGAGTCAAAGTACAGGTCTGTGCCATACAATTCGCAAGGGTTAACATCTTACAGACTGACAGACTTACCAGGTTACTGCAAGTCAGAATTGATCAATCCTTTAAAGAAAACAATGCACCAAAAGCTTTTTATGTTCACTGTAAGTCCTGCTAGCTTGCACAAATATGCCACAGATGGTAGCAGCTGGGGCTTTGGAACATGATCACGTGATTATGTAAAAGTGGCATTTGATGTAATGAAGGCAGAAGTGATCTCTCACTTTGTTCCTCATATCTACTTTCATTACCACAGAACACAATTACATTCACTCCTTTATTTTAAAAGACATTAACAAATACCTCTCTGTCATTATGCAAATAGCATTTAAAATGAGACTGGCAAAATGTCCCTCGTTTCTTTAGCTCTTATCAGTAATAACACATGTTAAAGATACCTGCGCTGTCTTTCATGAGAATCACGATTTTTTTGGCTTAGAATTGAGATCACGATTCTCTCACGATTTTCTTTTCCAGTATAAATATTTATTGCACTTATTAACTGCACATCAACTTCGTAACAGTTGAGACTGAACATAAAAACAATAAATAAACATAAAAACAACAAATGTCTCACGTTTTGTTGTTGCCGCAAAATGTTGTACTGCTTGAAATTCCGTCTCCACCGTTGCTCGACACTGCGTGTATAGAGCAGGTAGTGCAACAATAGAAAAATAGTTGCGGGACGGCACTGTGTAGCGTTTGTCTAGGGTGTTGATCATTTTCCTAAATCCCTCGTTTTGCACAGTGTTGATGGGAGCCATATCTTTGGTCAGGTGATAAGTGATAGCCTCCGTAATTTCTTTGTGCCTGCGGGAGTTCGACGGGTATAGGGAAGCGCTGTATAAGGTTCCCGTTATTGATGTTTGGGTGGTTGACCGGGACGGATTTTCTCCTGTCACTTTCTCGTCATCCCTGACGTGCTCTCCGTTGTTTTTTCCCTGCTAATTTTAGCATCACACGGCACAGCTTCTGTATCACGTGGTATAAGGCTCCGCCCTTGTCATTTGTTGAGCAGGAAGAGTGAGCGCTTGTTTTCATGCAGATTACGTCCCGGATCAAAATGCGGTACAATCGTCGTCGTCTTTTTTTTTTTTTTTTTTTTTTTTAAATCGTTGTCATTTGGAAATGAGATCGCACATAAGTATGAATCGAGATCGCGATTTTCTAACGATTAATCGTGCAGCCCTACTCTCAAGTAGATAGTGCTCAAAAATACATAGTTTGTATTTAACAGAAAACTGACAGTTTATTGTTTCTTTGCTTGATTGCAGCTCTTTCGTCAGTAGACAGACGATATTTATCCATTGGCGGCAACATTCTTCATATAAGCAGCTTATATGTCTGACAGGGAAGAAATGCAGCTCCATCAGGGTCACACTCGTTAAGTTGGTGGATTTAGAAGCTGTAGATACTTGAGTGTGATGATCCAAATATATTCAGACACAATCAGTGGCCGCCTAATTTAATCTTTTACTGAATCAAATTACTATCCTAAAAGTTAGCTGGGCATTACATTGATTAGACTTTTCAGCAAACGGTGGTGTTTGCAATAGACTGCCATTTAAATAAATGTACTGTTGACTAAGTCATAGTGTTTCACATCTCTTAGTTGATCTACTTTAATCTTAGAATCTGTCTCCCTGCCTCTCTAATATCCTTTCCCTTCTGCACACGAATAATGCCGTGCAGACAGATCAGAGGTAATGCTTGTCAGAGGCCAAAGATGCTATAGACAGGAGACGTGATTGTCTAGATGTGACCGTGGAATATCTCAGTCTTTAAAAACACCTAAATAAAAGACAAACCTGAGGTATAATTTGACCGAGAATCTCTTACCTGATGATGGTGACACTGTTGTATTTTTATGTTTTTTATCCATTTAAATCTTCTCTCGGTTTGTTACACGGTGCCAGTCTTTGTCATAGGGTAATGATACATGTATTTGTCCCAAACCAGTGTGGGACATTCAATTCAGAATGATTCCTTTGTTTGGTACACCATCTATTTGGCTCTATATACTCTAGAGCCAAGTTCCACCTGGATCATATTTGGCAGTGCATCAGTTGTCAGTTAGCAATAGCATGTGGATAAGCTTTGAAAGCTGAGCACACACTGCGATGATTATTAATCTTGTATGATGTGCTAACGCCATGTTTTAATAGTGTCTTTCCACACAGACTATCACACTACGCAATCACAAAGCAGTACAAAGCACCATATATAACAAAAATATTATTTGCTTAGTACTCTATATTAAAATGCATCAAGTGTTGGCTTTTTTACCATGAATATCAGAATTAAATTTCTATTACTAAAAAATGCAGTCCTTTGTATGCCAACCCTCTATGTGGATTTGAGGATGATTTAAAAAAACAACAACGATGGGTCACCCTCTTTAACTTGGGTATATTTAAGCTCACTAGCTCCAGGTCCTGTTGTGTCTAAATGTGAATGTGAGGGTGCAAAGCAGTCCTAGACAGCGCGTGACGGTGACCGCTTTTAATTCCAGCTGTAATGTTCAGAGGGAAGTGTCGCAGTAAGAATGAAGTACACACTGCACCTCCCTTATTCCTTTCTACGTGTCACTCACATTTTAAATTATAGTATTTCAAGTATGGTCCTATGACAGTTTTCACTATAACTTCATCCCCTGATCGTCACTCAGTGTTATATAACTGGCTATAGCGTGTTTTGTGTGACCTAGTGGTTCTCAGCGTCTCCTCCTGTTCTCCTGAATAATGAAAGACACAAGCCGTCATCCTGACTGTACTGCTGCTGTGAGACCAGTTTGCTGGTGTCCTAGGTGCCGCTGTCATTCTGCTCATGTATGCCAGCTGCTGGCAATCAGCATCGTATCAATTTACCTTCCAGTCGATGTTCCAAATCTTTATGTTGTAGGTATTACACCGGGTCTGCACAAGTGTATAAAAATCCTTGCTGCTAGACTGTTGCTCATGCACTGTCTAAAACACAAAATGTAAATATTTTGAACATTTAATTTAACTTTTTAAGCTCCTCTTTGGTTTTATTTATGAATGAGACTGAAAGTGTGACAGTTACAATGTAATATTACTTAGTTTTGTGGCTCGCCCTTGTTCATCTGCCAAGATGAGAGCGAAAGCAGAAGTTTTGTGTTTATGAACGTTTGTCTGTTCAGCAAAACTGAAAAGGAAACAAAAAATGCACACTGTATGGACTTTACACCATGGATATCCTCCCATGGTTAAGTATTGCAGGTGGAAAGGAACTTGTCTGGAATTGGTTTTATTTGATTTGTATGAGAAGTAACTAAAACTAGTCTTACAGCAGTTATTCGGCAGTGCGATAGCATGCATATAATGGTGAATGTGATCAGTGAAATTTTTGTCTCATCAATGTTTATCAGTTTTCTTTAAATATTGTGTGAAATATGATCCACAAAATGTGTCTTAGACTATCTTAGATGCTGGAGATATGTGCCTCATATGCTTTTCTGTTTTAGAGCCTGATTGATTTATTGGCGGGATTATATTAGCTACTTTCAGTTCAATCAGTATTGGCATTTATAGCTGCTGACAAATGAAAATTAAATGAGAGATGGGAGAAACACCCTTCGAATATGTGGAGATTTATCCACCAGAGGGCACTCTGCAACCTTCCTGTTTGCAACAGCGCTGAATGCAACAAAAACAACAAGC
Organism: Haplochromis burtoni; assembly: GCF_018398535.1. Classification (NCBI taxonomy): domain Eukaryota; kingdom Metazoa; phylum Chordata; class Actinopteri; order Cichliformes; family Cichlidae; genus Haplochromis; species Haplochromis burtoni. The sequence continues at coordinate 3,859 of NW_024582623.1, forward strand.
AGCTGTATGGGCAGAAATCTGTGCCATCAGAAACTGAATTTGAATAAGTTCAATTTGAATTTGAATTGCTCAGATTGAATCTGAATTGTAACTTGAATAAATGCTTTTGAAAACTGAATTTGAATTAGTCTAATTTGAAATTGAATTTATGGTTTGAAAATGATCATCACTAAATTGAAATTGAATTTTATATTTTGAAAATGAATTGATTTGCTTTGAAACTGCATTTTATCCTTTAAAAATTCAGCTCTCGAATAATTTCAGTTTCACTTCTCACCATTCAGTTTCAGTTCTACAATTCAATTTCAGTTCCAAAATTCAGTTTTTTGGAACTTACATCCGGTTCCGGTTCAAGCGCAGATTAATAGAACTACGTTTTACTAGCGGACCGAAAGTGTTACTGACGGGAATCTACAGCGTCTTGAGCTGAATTAAGACTTCAGAAGTCATTCGTCATGTCGAATGACCAGCGGATAAACTCTCAGGTTGGTAATAAATGTATTACATGTATAAGAACAAGCGTCATGTTAACAAATGATAGCCGTACAGTAACTTTTATGCTTATTGTAGCTGCTAGCTAAAAACGCTAATTTAGCGTAGTTTGCCCTGAATTCAGCTTTGACAACAAATATGATCGACTGTTTCTAGTAGAATTCCAAAGTTGTCATCTTGGACCCTCTCAGAGTACCCCCTCTGTATGCTTGCAGAGACCCCTACAGTAGGGAAACATGCAAAACGGTGTCCAAACCTTTGTATTTTAGCTTTATTTATGTCTTACACAGCATCCCAACTCTTTAGCTAACTTAATAACTTTAGCTAAAGTGAATAGTTAGTCTAATTCATTAGTGCAGCATTACTGGATCACCTCTGTTTGAAGTGATATAATATGATATACAACTATCACTGAAACAGCAAACTTTGTAAATAAGCAAACAACACTTCTCATTCTCTAAACGTTTGGCCACAGCTGTAGATTACACTATCAGTGCTTGTTCACTCTTGACAATAATTACATTTCTAAATTTACTTTGTGCATTTACAGGTAAACAATATCTAATATTTTATCTAAATGACTGCTTTGTCTTTGAAAAGGGTGAAGAGCCTGAGGCCGGTGACAGTCCAGTTCTACTCTAAGTACATCCTTACAGTGGCTCACAGGACAAGGCCACATTCCTGTCCTGCCAGAAGAGAAGAGAAGCTTCAGAGTCTTCATGCAGTTCAACCACACCTGTCATATTCCATATGACAGGGGTCTCAAACTCCAGTCCTCAAGGGCCAGTGTCATGCAACTTTTCCATGCCCTCGAGGACTGGAGTTTGAGACCCCTGCCGTATGGTGTTTATGCTGTTTTCTACCCCACAGTTACAGCATGTCTGACTGCCTGTTCAGCATATGCAAAAATATATGAGTTTAAGCATGTGATGACTAAGGCCTTCCATTATGGTGTTTGTCATCACATGTCACAGACATCTGGATGATCATTTGGAATAAACAAAAAACTAAAAACTTGTTACTTCATCTTATCTTTATTATTGTTCTTATTTTACATTGTTAGGCATTAGGTTTATTTGTAGTAGTCCTTTCCAACTTCTTTCCCTCTTCCATGTTACTGTGGCAGCTTGTCAGCATCTATTTGGGGTTGGGAGTGGAACAGAAAGTAAGGAAATCCAAAGTGCCATTAAAACCAGGAGAGGTTCTTATATTTCAGAAGAAGGGATTAATTCAAAAGACCTCAATGCCATATTTTATTTAGGAACCCTAGAGAGCACTTTGCAAAATAACACATTCTTATAATTTCACCCTCAGATGAGCCAAGCTACGACTGTCAGGGAAGGTGATGTAGGTACAGAGCATATGAGAGTGGTTAAGTTTGTCTCTTGTCTAGATGAAGGCACAAGAGGGATGGATGGCAAGGCGTAGAGATTCAGTATCTTCAGTCTTCAGTGGACACTCCATTTCTGGCACAAAACACCTGTAAAAGATGGTCGATTTAGGAGGTGACCCGACAACTTCAGCCTGTCAAACATATTAATGGAGCAGTATGTTTAAAAAAAAAAAAAATCTAATTAAGTAGAATTATTATGGTAGTTAAACACAGTGATAGTTGTATATCATATTATATCACTTCAAACAGAGGTGATCCAGTAATGCTGCACTAATGAATTAGACTAACTATTCACTTTAGCTAAAGTTATTAAGTTAGCTAAAGAGTTGGGATGCTGTGTAAGACATAAATAAAGCTAAAATACAAAGGTTTGGACACCGTTTTGCATGTTTCCCTACTGTAGGGGTCTCTGCAAGCATACAGAGGGGGTACTCTGAGAGGGTCCAAGATGACAACTTTGGAATTCTACTAGAAACAGTCGATCATATTTTGTCAAAGCTGAATTCAGGGCAAACTACGCTAAATTAGCGTTTTTAGCTAGCAGCTACAATAAGCATAAAAGTTACCGTACGGCTATCATTTGTTAACATGACGCTTGTTCTTATACATGTATACATTTATTACCAACCTGAGAGTTTATCCGCTGGTCATTCGACATGACGAATGACTTCTGAAGTCTTAATTCAGCTCAAGACGCTGTAGATTCCCGTCAGTAACACTTTCGGTCCGCTAGTAAAACGTAGTTCTATTAATCTGCGCTTGAACCGGAACCGGATGTAAGTTCCAAAAAACTGAATTTTGGAACTGAAATTGAATTGTAGAACTGAAACTGAATGGTGAGAAGTGAAACTGAAATTATTCGAGAGCTGAATTTTTAAAGGATAAAATGCAGTTTCAAAGCAAATCAATTCATTTTCAAAATATAAAATTCAATTTCAATTTAGTGATGATCATTTTCAAACCATAAATTCAATTTCAAATTAGACTAATTCAAATTCAGTTTTCAAAAGCATTTATTCAAGTTACAATTCAGATTCAATCTGAGCAATTCAAATTCAAATTTAACTTATTCAAATTCAGTTTCTGATGGCACAGATTTCTGCCCATACAGCTGTTCTAAGCGCAGTCAGGCAGAGCATAAACTAGTAAATAACTAGCCAACAAATGTCGGGAATATGTTTCATGTATCTAAAAAGGAAAACAAAATGTTGACCAGTACCAAAATATTGGCTTTTTAAATCCCCAAACATTGGTCTTAAAAATCCTGCATTGGCAAGGCTCAGGTCGTTCAGATGCAGTGTCACATGTGCTGTTAAAGGCTCAGTTTTTCATTCAGTGCCACATGAGAATGATGTTCACAAATGCTGTTTTCAATAAATCATGTGAAATCATGCTATAGTGCTATAAAATCACCACATATGTGCATTAAATGATATTATGATTGCAGTGGCTGATCAGTCCTGTGTATGCACTTTATTTTCAGGAAAATAATTTTTTTTCAGTGTGATAAATGGTAAAACCAAAAATGACCAATATCGGCGTGTAATAGAAACAGATCAGGAGGTTGTTTCAGCGACTGCAGAGTCACGCTGTTGTTATTCTTTCTCCCCACCATTCAGCTACGAATGTAATTTCCTGTAGACGCCTCTTTCCAATTGTTGAGCTGTTCTTTCATGCCTCATGTGATTGACACAGCTTTTGCAGATATTGTGATATGCTTGGCTATATATTGTCCATGTAGTTAAAATCAAGTCATATAAATATTTGAAGTAGTAAAAATAGCATAGTGAAAAGATTTGCATATAGAATGATCTCCAGCTTCCAGACACATTTTGCAATTATTGTAATTTTAAATCTCAGTGTCTTGATTACATTTGTTGAATGACTTAAAATGTGATTTTGTTTTTCCTATACTCTGGTATTTTCAGGCCTATGGCTCAGGATGCGACGTAGTGATCTTGGCTAGTGACTTTGAGTGTGTTCAGATTATCCCGGGAGCTCAAAATGGAAACATACAGGTGGGCTGTGTGGAGTGCTCCCACCAGCTTGGCAGGGTAAGTGTTAAATGCTCACAGAGACACACTCCCACACACAGCTTTAGTTTTTTTTGTCCTGTGGCTAAAAGATTTTATCAATTATGCTGAGCGGAAAGAGGTACATTTTTCCTCGTTTGCATTTGTCTTCAACTTCTCGTCTTCCTTTGCCATTTCGCTCTCCTGCACCACACCACACCTTCCTTTTTCCTGTGGGAGTGACTGTGCAAAAGCACTGATGGGGTGAGTAATGTTGTGATGATGAACACAGCTCTTTATTTTTAGATTGCTGCGTCCTACGGAAACACAGTCTGCATCTTTGAACCTCTTTCTATCAACCCAAATAAACGCCACAAGGTGAGTACCAGCGCCAGCTTTTTAGGCAGATTTAAGGATTTAAATCAGTTTGTAGCAGATTTAATTACACCTTTGTTCCACTAACACTGCATGGTGTGTGTCGCTCTCCCACCACTAACAGCAGCTTAACTATCAGTGGCAAAAGACAGGACAGTTCTTCCTTGATGCCATCACCTACAACCTGGCCTGGGACCCACAAGGTACACAAATGCTTTCTATGATTACCAGATAAAGGCAGCTCCTTCTCCTACCACCCTTTAATTTGGCTGAAACAGCATGTGCATTATGTAAGAGTCACAGTTTGTATGTGGCTCTGCGTAGTGTAGTAGTCAACGTGGGACATGAGGTGTGTAACACAGTGCTTTTGTGTCCTCAGGGAACCGTATCCTAGCAGCAACCGAGCGACTCCAGCTGTGGGCACCTCCACTGACGGATGCCCTGATTGAGGAGGAGGATGGGCAGATGATTGACGACAAGCCCCACCCTGTCCTCAGTGACTGGAACTGTGTCTGGCAGTGCAAGTGCGTTTTGGCTTACATTCTATATACTGTTTTATTAAAAAACAAACTCGCTGCGTCAGGGTGATGCGCCTTACAAAGCTACCGTTTTAGGATAAATACCTTGATATTTAACTAACCAGTAAATTAAGTGTTGAACAGACCAGATACTTTTTCCCCACCTCCTCTTGTCTCTTTTTGTGGAATTGAAGATGTTTTCTTCAGCCAAGTTTGTCTAATTTTAAGTGGAAAGAAATTATTTAAAATCCGTTTTGAGAAAGTTGAGGTGGATTTTTAGACCTCTGCTCTGAAAAGGTATTATATTTTTGGGTTCTGTGTCTGTCTACCTGCCCCATCCTTTTAAACATGATAACACTCAAATGCAGAAAGGGATTTTCTTCAAATTTGGCACCAATCTAAACAGGAAGGAACTGATTAGATTTTGTTTGTCAAAGGTCACAAAAAAAAACCCTTTCTGGTCGTAACTGAATTAAATCGTCATCGATGATAACATTAAA
>NW_024582623.1:10949-29798 GCF_018398535.1 Haplochromis burtoni
TATATATATATATATATACACAAATGTTCACAGACCATCATGTTCTTCAAAAACACTTTACAACACACAGTGTAATATGATGAGCATGCCCAGACATGGATGTCGGCTGCAACAAGGCAGTTATTCTAGTTTGTGTAGCATTGAGGCAACAACTGAATATTTTGCATACATTATTTTTTTCACTATTACTTTGCAGTGAAGAGTTAATCACTTCATTGTGCAGAATACGTTCTGTAATCTTCCCTTTCCCTCATAAAACCTATAGTCAGTTACTGATTATTCAAACACATCTGGCCTTACACGAAGACTAGTCTTCTGAGTCAGCAGGCAGTGTCGCTCTCACGCCTTAAGCTGTGTGAGTAGACACAGACATATGAAACCACATCTGTTACTGTCATATGATGACTAACAGAAAACTACGAAATGGTTGCGACCAACAATACCTTGTGCACAAAGAAACAGACTGTTTCCATGGAGAAGTGGATGTTAAGGGTTTTGCTGACGCTTGACCACTAACCATGTGAGGTTAACTTTTTGCTGCGTTGAACGTGTGAAAATTATGGTGACAGTGTAGGAGCAGGTGAATAAAACCCCACGCACACAGGAATAGAGATCGATCCTTGACCATCTGGCAAACACCTGTGCAAAGGGGGGGGAAACGAGTATTTCCCAGAAGGTTGGAAGTGGTTGCTGGGGAAAATAATGGCTGAAGCTCTCAGTTACAGTTGCAGTCCTATAGACCAGCGGTCCCCCAACCCCCGGGCCTCGGACCGGTACCGGTCTGTGAGTCGTTTGGTACTGGGCCGCGAGAGTTGAGGCTCAGGTTTTCAGGGTTTTTATCGGTTTTCAGCGTTATTTTGTTATCGTTTTTATCGTTAACTCTGTTTTCCTGGGTCTTTTCACGTGTGTTATGAATAAATATTTTTTTCGGTACCGGTATTAGTTTTATTTTGTTGTATTTATCCACAACACCTTAAAGGCAAGTCCGTGAAAATATTTTCGGGCATAAACTGGTCCGTGGCGCAAAAAAGGTTGGGGACCACTGCTATAGACTGCTCAGTGACATCTTGCAATAGCACTTTCTTTGTGACGGATTTCACTCAACGAGAGCTTTCAATCTGATGGAGCTTCCATTTCCTGCCAGTTGAGAATCTTATTGCCTAACAACCATTGATTGCATTATGTCCAACATGGTGAACAGCTCTTGAGGAAAGTGTTTGGCATCACATGAGAAACCTTAATAGCTGATATTGTTTTTGTTTCTTTTTCCTTTTCTTTTAGGACTGCTGCGTCTGTCCACGCAGCCAAGTGGTCTCCTGATGGAGAGTATTTTGCCACAATTGGAAAGGTTAAAGATTCATGTTAACATTTTTAAAAATGGCAAATTGTTGAAACATTTTTTTGTACCTCAGTTTGCCTATATAATGATTTTCTGCACATGTACAGGATGACTGTTTACTCAAGGTTTGGTATCCCACTACTGGCTGGAGATCCGCAGTGGTGGTCCAGGACCCGTCTGATAAAAAGCCTCTTCCTGTTCACTTCTCCTTTGTTTACTTGGCTCATCCTCGCTCGGTCACTGGTGTGTCCTGGAGGAAGACCAGCAAGTACATGCCCAAGTAAGAAAGCACACATGATCACACACATAATATGCTGTAAACGTGTTTATTTGTCCACTTTTGTTGTGCGTGCTTGTTGTCTTTTAAAGCCAGACATAATGTTTTGGCTATAAAATGAGGTTTTGCCTCCTTTGAGTGATGCGTTACTAGGCCAGAACGATATTCAGCACACTTGGTTAAAAATGTGGTTCAATAACTGGGCATCCAGCAATAATTTTATTTTAGTCATGGGGTATGCATACTTAACTCTTGTTATAAGAAATTGTTGTTGTGTCCCTAAAATGTGTTTTGACTGAACATTTTTAATAAAGGCAAAATGAATCAAAAAAAGAACTACTGAAGGACGATTACATTCTTGTGTTATTTTCTAGGGGTTCAGTGTGCAATGTGTTGCTGACATCTTGTGAGGATGGAGTGTGTAGATTATGGTCGGAGACCCTGTTACCTGAAGACAGTCTGCTTGGTGGACAGATCACTGAGAACACACAGTCCTTCAGCTCTAGCCTGCCAGGCCTGGCAGGCAATAAGGACAAGATCCAACATGCTTTGGAGGTACACTTAGTTCAATCTCAGCAGAAATGATTCATAAATGACCAAAAAATGGAATATTTCTCAGAAAGGAATAACACAGACCTGTTTTCTTGCCTTTATTCCTGTGCTCCCTCTCTAATTAGTCAATCCACCACCTAAAACATCTGCGCCGTGGCCGGCGACGGTCCTCTGCTTTAGTGGCACACAGTGAGCTGCTGCCCTCTCAGCTGGGCACACAGGATGCACACACTCACCGCCACATCGCTCATCATGCCAATGCCCTGTGTCACTTCCATATCTCGGCCAGTATTAATCCCAACACAGGTAGTGTTTTTTGTTGGACTGGGTTTTAAAATGAATCAATGTGCACATTGAATGGAGCTGTAAACTTAATCTAAGCTTGTGTAATATTTGTGCTCCTGCCATGTTTCTGTCTGTCAGATATCCCATCAGTGCTAGCTGACTCTGCAGTGTTTAACCCAGACGATGGCACAGGTGGCGGAGGCTTTGTGGTTCACTGGCTCAATAATAAGGATCTTAGCTTCACTTCATCCATGGACCTTTTTATGCTGCAACTCCGTAAATTCTCTGAACAACAGCTGGACCAAACTACTGAGGACCCCTTGGATCCTGAAGGATCCCCTATGAAGTTTGACTTTGGTATGACCAGGCTAACAATATATAAGGCTGCTTAAAACCTACCATGTTAAAGGGCACGTGTAAGACTAAATAATTTTTTGTTTTTGTTTGTTTTTTCCAGACCTGGATGAGATGTCTGACAAAGCATCCTCAGAGCAAGGAGAAGAGGGTGAGTCAGGGGAGCAGGGAAGCACCAAGGCATCCTCCCCAGGATCCAGCTCTAGCATGCCTCTGCCTTCCATGCTGCTAGAGAGGAAGATGGAGACTCTGATCACAGAGTGGAACAAGAGCCCGGACATGCTGTTTACCATCCATCCATTGGATGGATCTTTCCTGGTTTGGCATGTAAAATACTTGGACGAATTCAACCAGGGCATCTTCAGACAGGTTCAGGTGTGCACAAAAATTCAGAATATGAAAAACATTTTTCAAGCAAATCATAATCTCTTTTCCTAAATTGTAACTTTTCTGTTTTAAATTGAATTCAGTCGTTTACTTGCTCGTACACACCTTGCTCACAGCACAAACTGTGTGACTGTTTTTTCTCAAATATAAATTGACTCAGCATTCCTCCAGCTGTATTTGACATTCAGAATATATTTTTTTCATTTTCTCCAATAGAGAATTATGGAGAGTACTCTGTGCTTTATCAAGTTACCCACAGAATTAATGTTAATTAGCAAAAGCTGTTATAACTTACTGAAGGAAGTCTTTGTCATTTTAATAAAGTTAGAGCCCAAGTAATTTTTCACCTAATTTTCACTTTGATATGCAGCGAGAAGCTTGCACTGTAGCATCCGGCTGTCCTAGAAAGAGCAGCACTTCAGCACTCCTCTAAGGAGGACCAAACAGGATATTAAATTTAAAAGGACTGAATTTTGGGCTTCAGCTGCACAGATGTTTAAATTTGTTCGAAAATATAACTTTTGCATTGACTACAAAAATACAGTAGAGTATGAAAAGACTTTAATGCTCTAATATTAAAACATATCTACACAATACAAGTTGTATACATGTTTGAGTTGGTTTAGCACAGATGAGTAATCCAAAAGGAATATCGTTAGGAAGCTGAATTATTATGTTGATTTAAGGGTTAAGACACTAAGAAAATATTCGCAACTGTTTCTTATTTTCCTCCAGGTGTCCTTCTCCTCCCGTATTCCGGTGGCGTTTCCCACAGGAGATGCCAACTCACTGAGTAAAAACATCCTGATGTATGCCTGCACTTTGACTGAGGGTGTAAGCGCTGGAGTAGGCAAGCAGGGAAGGATAGTCCAACATGTGTCCCACTCTGCTTCAGCCTCAGCTGGCCTTAGTTCTGCTGCTGTGACCTCCCCTCCCAACACTCACATTAGTCCAGCTGTCATGATGGTCTCCAAGCATGTTGATGGATCTCTTAACCAGGTACGAGGTTGAGGTTAACCTCGCTCTTCTTTCTGAGGGCTTTGCTCACATGTTTTGATAAATTGCCACTTTAGCCCAAGACGTTCCCACAGGCTCGACGCAATTCTCAGACAATCTATCATTTTGCAGTTCACACTATAATTTGATGTTTTTTTGCATATTCTGTTTCCCTCACAAAAAGCTTTGATTCCTCTGTCTGCAGTGGGCTGTGACATTTGCAGAGCGTTCTGACTTCTCCAATGTACTGACAGTATCTCATAAGTTTCGGTACTGCGGCCATCGTTTCCATCTGAATGACCAAGCTTGTCACACAGTGCTGCCGCTGCTGCTGACCTCCTCTCACCACAATGCCCTGCTCACCCCTCCCTCAGCCCCTGGAAGTTTGGAAGGAGAGCAGCCTCCTACCTTCCCCCTACCAAAGGGTCTTCCCAGGTATAGCATGAAGTAGAGGTAGAGAACTGAAGCAGTCAATAATGGGTTTAGTTTGCTGGTGATAGGCTAGTAATTGTAACTGTTATCCATTATTAAGGAAGCAGCTTCGTAATGCAGCTACAAGGACCTTCCATGACCCCAATGCCATCTACAGTGAGCTGATTTTGTGGCGAGTGGACCACATTGGACCCCTGTCCTGCACTGGAGGCGTCTCAGAATTGGCCCGTATCAACTCTCTGCACACCTCTGCCTTCAGCAATGTTGCTTGGCTACCCACGCTAGTACCCAGCACTGTACTTGGTAAATATACCGTACATTTTTATATAAAGCTGATTTTTGAGTTGTTGTTGTTGTTATTATTATTATTATTAGTAGTAGTAGTAGTAGTAGTAGTAGTAGTAGTAGTAGTAGTAGTAGCTTAATAACAAGAATTTTGATTAAGAGGGACATTTTCACTCTTGCTGAGACTCTTGCTGCACTTAGTTATTTTTTTTGTCCAGGTGGCAGGAGGATATTAAGTTCAGAATTTCTCAGGAAATACTGAACAACTGTCACAGCTACTCAGTTCCAGCAGTAGCAAACGAATCAGCAGTATGTTCCAGCTTTGCGGTCAAAATGCAGTGTTCTTCTGTCTTATTGATACTGATGCCATAAGTCTTGAAAGGGAAAAAATATATACCCTTTCTAATTCAAACCCATTCTCAATCTAGTTTGTCCCGATTATTGCTCTTTGAAGAAGTTTTCTTGGATGGCTCCATTTATGAGTGTCCTTCAGAGTTATGTGCATTGCCCAATATTAAGCCTGCAATCTTTGTGTTGTGTCTAACAGGAACTTACTGTAACAGTGCCAGTGCCTGCTTCGTGGCATCAGATGGTAAAAACCTGCGTCTCTATCAAGCTGTTGTGGATGCCAGGAAACTACTGGATGAGCTGTCAGATCCTGAAACATCTGTGAGTATATATGCACTGTTTTGTTATTGCTCACTGCAATGTGATAGTTTTCGTTTAAGGTTTATGTGAATGTATCTGGGTTTTCAAAGGAGCTTGCAAAGAAAAGCGTCTGGACTTCTTTAAGTTACTTGAAGACGTTTCACCTCTCATCCGAGAAGCTTCTTCAGTTCTAAGGTCAAATGGTGGAGAGTCCCAGATATAAACCTAGTGGGAGTATCCCCCCACAGAGGGACAAAAGGACCCCCTGATGATCCTCTAATCGCCTGAGCCAAGGTGTGAAACTGGGTGTGGGTCCCAATCAGCCAGAGTTTCGGGTGAGTTCATTGTGAAACCTGGCCCCACCTTATCATGCGAATTCCTGAGATCAGATGGCCCAGGATGTGAGTGGGCGTTAAGGCGTCTGGGAAGGGATCTCAAAACTGGATTATAGATGGCAGAGAGTTGGTGTCGTAAACCACCGCCTCTGTTCAAAGATGGTCGCTCACAGTGGACATAGATGGCTTCTTTCACTCCTCTTTCAAACCATCTGTCCTCTCTGTCCAAAATGTGAACATTGGCATCCTCGAAAGAGTGACCTTTATCCTTAAGATGCAGATGGACTGCTGAGTCTTGTCCTGTGGAGGTGGCTCTTCTGTGTTGTGCCATGCGCTTGTGAAGTGGCTGTTTGGTCTCTCCAATGTAGAGGTCTGGGCATTCCTCGCTGCACTGTACAGCATACACCACATTGTTAAGTCTGTGTTTTGGCGTTTTGTCTTTCGGGTGAACCAGTTTTTGTCTGAGCGTGTTGCTGGGTCTGAAATGCACCGAGATGTTATGCTTGGAGAAAAACTGGTTCACCCGAAAGACAAAACGCCCAAAACACAGACTTAACAATGTGTGTATGCTGTACAGTGCAGGAGGAATGCCCAGACCTCTACATTGGAGAGACCAAACAGCCACTTCACAAGCGCATGGCACAACACAGAAGAGCCACCTCCACAGGACAAGACTCAGCAGTCCATCTGCATCTATAAGGACAAAGGACACTCTTTCAGAGGATGCCAATGTTCACATTTTGGACAGAGAGGACAGATGGTTTGAAAGAGGAGTGAAAGAAGCCATCTATGTCCACTGTGAGCGACCATCTTTGAACAGAGGCGGTGGTTTACGACACCAACTCTCTGCCATCTATAATCCAGTTTTGAGATCCCTTCCCAGACGCCTTAACGCCCACTCACATCCTGGGCCATCTGATCCTCAGGAATTCGCATGATAAGGTGGGGCCAGGTTTCACAATGAACTCACCCGAAACTCTGGCTGATTGGGACCCACACCCAGTTTCACACCTTGGCTCAGGCGATTAGAGGATCATCAGGGGGTCCTTTTGTCCCTCTGTGGGGGGATACTCCCACTAGGTTTATATCTGGGACTCTCCACCATTTGACCTTAGAACTGAAGAAGCTTCTCGGATGAGAGGTGAAACGTCTTCAAGTTACTTAAAGTTCAGACGCTTTTCTTTCTTTGTTTGGCTTAAAGGTGTACACCAACCATAAAACAGCAGCTGTCAAATACGCACATTATTCACAGATGTTAACTTTTACTATAGGCCAGCTTTTAAATAACCTAACAACTATTACATCAGTCACACAGATCCTGAATTTATAGGACATGTGGCCATGTTGTTTTTGAAGCAAAATATGTGTTTTCCTCATGCCCTTATAACAATTTCCAGACTTCATTCCTCTGTACAATATAAAAAATATTATGCAACACTTTCTACCACTCCAATGGTTTTAAATGAAATGCAGTATGATGAAATACAAAGTAGATTATGTGTTGTTGTTTTTTTTGTGTTTTATTTTTTCCTTGTATATCTCTTCTTAGAAACTCGTGGGCGAAGTGTTCAATATCGTCAGCCAGCAGTCCACAGCCAGACCCGGCTGTATCATAGAGTTGGATGCTATTACAAACCAGGTTAGCAGCTGCTCTGTATTTTTTCTCACCCACTTCAGATCAATGACAGACCAAAATTCTTGGCATGAACTACTGAAACCTCCTGATCAATAGATATAGTAAACTGTGTGATGCTATGTCCATGTGCCTCCAGTGTGGAGCCAGTACACAGCTGCTACATGTCTTCCAAGAGGACTTCATTCTAGGTTACAAGCCCCAGAAAGAACCAGAAGCAAACACACCAGCCTTTCCACCTGGGGGAGGTATAGCACTCTGTTAAACTCTGTGTCGGTCTGTTTATTCCTATTTTACAGCCCAGTTGTCATTAGATGACGATAATACTGCATTTTACTCTATCCAGATTACCAACCTCCTCCCTTCTCTGAGAAGTTTTTCCTGGTGGTGATCGAAAAGGATCTCAACAGAAACTCTGTTCTGCAGATGTGGCATCTACATCTTAAGTCTGTGCAGGCCTGTGTGGGTAAGTGTTTTGGTGCGTGAAGCAAAGCATTTATAGGTGAAATTGAAAAATAATGTGAAGTCTGCTTTTTTTAATTTAGATTAACTTGTCTCTTCTGATGTGTTGCCTATGTGTGCAGATGAGCCAAGCCCAGATTACAGCTTCCAGAGCCAGCTGATGGTTCCCAATCAAGTTGTGAATGCTGACTCATCTCCAGAGACGTCTCCTGTCAGACCCTTGCCACGGTCAACTTCAACAGCTAACTTGCAATCTGCTAGCAAACTGATCCTCAGCTCGAAGCTGGTTTACAGCAAACGCCTTGACCTTCCTCATGGGGTGGAGGTTACTAGGGCGACCCCATCTGCAGGTTGGAATATAAACTTATGAGTATAACCATGCTGTTGTTGCTGATGTGTAAAAACTAGTGCTGTCAGCATTAATCTTGTTAAAATGACGTTAACGCCATAACCGCATTAACGCGGTAAATCTCCGTTAGCGAGTTAGCGCGGGTCGCCCTATGCGTGGGGCTGCACAGCGCTAACGCATTAACGAGCTAACCTCGCTAACGCGTTGACGCCGTGCAGCTGACAGATTAACGCTGACAGCACTAGTAAAAACTCTTTTTTCTTTTTCTTTTTACACATAAATTAATGCATCATTTCACCTGTCCTTACTTACTGTAATAATTCAATGCCTGTCGACACAGTATATTCAATAGGTGGTGCGTCTTTATCATTCAGTTTTGAGGAAATTAGTTTCCTGGTGGGTTTAAATGAAAGAATATGCTAAAGAAAAATCTTCTTAAATTTCATTTTGTCTCCTCTTTCTACCAGGACATCTGAGTTCCTCCTCTATTTACCCCGTGTGCCTGGCTCCATACTTGATTGTTACAACCTGCTCTGATTCCCGAGTGCGGTTCTGGCACTGTGCTGTGGAGGGTGATGATGGGAATGGTATGGATGGCGAGGACAACCGGGTGTACCGCTGGGAGCCCTGGGCTCTGATGAATGAAGAGGAGGACAACAACAGTGCTGTGTGTGTGTCAGGCCGGCCTGTAGCTGTGTCATGTTCTTACATTGGCAGGCTGGCTGTGGCTTTCAAACAGCCACGACAAGGACAGGTAGGAAATTAGAATTTGTATTTGTATTGTGAATGTATTATACCACAAAAAAAAAAACTAGCAGCATAGAAATTGTGTAAATTACCTTGAGGTGAAAGAAAAATGCAATAAAAATGTAAATTGGACAAAGAAACATCATTTGGCTGGACCCTGGACTCTCCCATTAATGCATACTAATGCCCTGTGTCAGCATATTATTTTACTTTTATGTAAAGTGGAGAATGATCAAGTTTTGCATTTGGGCTGCATCTACAAATGATAAGCATTAGTGAGAAGGGATTAAAAACTAGCTAGATGTCACTGAAGTGAAAATAAGTTCAGATTTAACATCAGCAGTCTGGCTTATAAGCAAGTCTGTGTATTTAGTGTTAAGGTGCATGTAAAAAGTATTATTAAGAGCCTTACTGTCTTACTGATTTGTCACAGCAGTCATGTTAAATCAAACGGTCTTCTGTTGTCCTCAGAGTCTAAGTTCCATAGAAGACTTCTCTATGCATGTGTCCATCTACGAGTGTGAGTCTACTGGTGGCTCAGAGTGGGTTTTAGAGCAAACTGTCCACCTGGATGATTTCGCCAGACCCTCTTCCACCCTGGATCCAAGAGTCAGTGTGGACTCAAATCTCTTTGTCTACAGCAGGTCAGGAACTATTACGTTTATCATATTCTGTCAGACTAAGTGTTTTGCTTGTATGTCTGATAGGTTATTCATTTTCTTCACCTCAGGTCTGACTTGTACATGAGCAGAGACCATAGCTCACCCAACATTAAGCACTACGTGCACTTGGACTGGCTGTCAAAGGAGGATGGATCGCACATCCTCACTGTGGGAGTGGGCTCCAACATTCTTATGTATGGCCGTATCTCTGGTGTGGTCAATGAGCAGACTAGCAGCAAGGAGGGTGTGGCTGTTATCACCCTTCCTCTAGGGGGCAGTATCAAACAGGGGATCCGCTCACGCTGGATTTTGCTTCGGACCATTGACCTTCTGTCATCTGTGGATGGCACCCCATCGCTGCCGGTCTCCCTTTCCTGGGTAAGGGATGGCATCCTAGTGGTGGGCATGGACTGTGAAATGCATGTGTATGCACAGTGGCATCAGGACAAGAAGCCCGGTGAGGGAGAAGAAGGCAACCTTTCATCAGCAGACATAGCCGGAGGTCAAAGCACAGTGTCCTCCTCGATCTTTGAAGGGAGGGCCAGGTCAAAGAGTGTGTTTGAGGGGAGTACTGCAGTAGATGAGGCCCTTCGTGCCCCGGCAGGACTTCAAGAAGGAGGACTCTTTGAAGCAGCTCACTCGCTGTCCCCAACTCTTCCTCAGTACCATCCAACCCAGCTGCTGGAACTCATGGACCTGGGCAGAGTTCGGCGTGCCAAGGTGAGTCCATTTCTACCTCATTCAGTAGTGAAAACATCCAAGTGAAATCTAGTGAGTTTTTATTCAGTGTTTTTCACACGATGTGATGCGGATTAGCTGATTTTAATAAAGTCTTGGTCTTTTTTTATGTGTGTCAGGCCATCCTCGCCCACCTGGTAAAATGTATTGCTGGAGAAGTCGCTGTGGTTAGGGATGTGGAGGCAGGTGAGGGCGGAGCCAGGAGACATCTGTCTCGGACAATCAGCGTTACTGGCAGCACAGCAAAAGACACCATAGTGTCGGGCCGTGACGGAGGCAGGGACTACACAGAGATCAACTCCATCCCTCCCTTGCCTCTGTACTCCCTCATGTTGGCTGACCTAGACACCTCTTATAAAGGACCTGAAGAGAATGCTAAGGGAACTAAAGGGACTGATGGTGAGGCAGCCCAAAAGTCCACAGAGGACCAGTATGCTGACCTCTTCCAGGTAGGAAGAGTTGAGACTTGAACAGATTTTGTTGTTAAAGGTTTACCTGCACATAAGGACTTTAAACTCTTCTCTTCCTGCATTAACAGGTGCCAACAGTTACCACGGATGACTTTGTAAACTTTGCCACAGATAAACCAGAGAAAAAATCCCGAGTTATTAACCTCTCTCAATATGGGCCTACCTATTTTGGACCAGAACATGCTCAGGTAAAAATAAAATAAAAAATAGGCTTCCTTTTACATAAAAATCTACTTATGGAGAAGTAATATTTGTTTATCAGTTCTCTGCTTCACTTGCTTTCTTCTCAATTGTGTCCAGGTGCTGTCCAGTCACCTCATGCACTCCAGCCTTCCAGGCCTGACCCGCCTAGAGCAGATGTTCTTGGTGGCCTTGGCTGATACTGTTGCAACCACAAGTGCTGAGGTCGCAAGCTCCACTGATCAACAGTACACAGGTCTGTCTAGTTTGTGTGTGTTCCAGTCATACTTATGATATGTACAGGAGACTGTGTACAATATAATACATCTGACATTTGGCATAAACACTGTATTCCTTAAAAAGAAGTCATAACAGCATCCTTACTGATATTGCACTCCTGCAGTAAAGGTTGACTACGGTCCCCCTCCTCAGTCCTGCTATACATATTTTTAGCAAGCAAATTGGTTCTAAGTCTTGGTATTTAATTGAAACCTAGCAAATCGGTCCAATATTGCATTAAAGTTAAATAAATGTTTTTAACAAACAGGAAAGGAATACTTTTCTTGAGTCATTCGCCAGCTATCAAATCTTGGTGGTTAAACTGCTCCTTTCTCTTTTTCAGTATCTTTTGCCTTTTTTTACTTCGGTTTTTCGTTCTTTTTATTTAGTCTTTTGTGAGGAAGACATTAGCAGGTTGTTCCTGTGCTAAGTAAGCAGAGAAGAGGGTAAGAAGGTTCAAGGACTGGAGACCTATTGTGTGACAGGATCACATGAACTCAAGTGATACTTGAGTTTAAAGGTCTTTGCCCTCTTGTTGAGTGGTCTTTGGGGGGGAAAACTGATCAACTGCTGGTATTTGTGTAGGTGGCGAGGCTCTTGATGAGTGTGGACTAAGGTACCTGCTCGCCATGCGTCTTCATACCTGCCTGCTCACCTCTCTGCCCCCACTCTACCGCATGCAGCTGCTCCACCAAGGTAAAGTACTCTGCTCATGGTGCTGCTGCTGTGAGACGAGTATACAAAACGTTTTGTATGACAGTTATGGGGTATATTTCTCCTTTCACTATCCCTATTATTCACTATCCCGATCCAACTATCTGCTTCTATTGCAGGCCTCTCAACGTGTCACTTTGCATGGGCGTTCCACTCAGAGGCAGAGGAAGAGATGCTGAACATGATCCCAGCAATGCAGAGAGGCGACCCACAGTGGTCTGAGCTCCGGGCCGTGGGTGTGGGTTGGTGGATAAGAAACATCAACACTCTGAGGAAAATGGTGGAGAAGGTACCAGAATAAATATGCGTATTTATATACATAAAAATCAAAATGTAATGCTGATTATGGCAATATCTGTATAAAATGTCATTTTACTCAGATATTGCCTCAGTTTCTAGGTGAGTATATGAACTAGAAAAGGAAACTTACCATCCAGTTTACTCTGTAATGTAATTAATTTCCTACAGGAGTTTTCCATTTCTAATAAATATCGAACAGCTAGGAGTTACTGTAAAGACTTTATGAATCAAAGCAATTGGTAAATATTGATAACTCTTTAGAAATAACTAAATAACGACTATTGCTTGTTTATAATCAGTTGGGAAAAGCTGCATTCCAGAGGCAAAATGACCCTTTAGATGCTGCCCTGTTCTACTTGGCCATGAAGAAGAAAGCTGTCCTGTGGGGACTCTTCAGGTTGGACATTTTCTCTAAACACATAATTAATTTGAATAATTTTTCCAATGTTCAGAACAAGAGGTTTTAAGTGAATTTTCTTACTAAAGCAGAATGGATACCAAACTCTGTGGCTTTGTTCTTTCAGGTCTCAGCATGATGAGAAGATGACTCAGTTCTTCAAAAACAACTTCAGTGAAGACCGCTGGCGAAAGGCAGCTCTCAAAAATGCTTTCTCCCTACTGGGAAAGCAGCGCTTTGAACAGTCGGCTGCCTTCTTCCTGTTGGCTGGTTCCCTCAAAGATGCCATAGAGGTTTGAGGACTGTTAATAGTGCACAGACAACTTACTGATCCTGTGTTTACTCCAGTAGCATATTTCAGCGTAACTTGCAGCAGCAATATCATAAAGTCGTCTCTCTTTAAGGTGATATTGGTACAGAAATATGTTGATGACAGAGTGGGATATTCTTCAGCCTTTAAATCACAAAAGAGAAGCCTAAATTATATAAATAATAAGATGCATAACAGTAGCACATAGTCTTTGTTGGCCTAGATTTTTCTCAACACACAGTCAAAATATACAGATGGGCAGAAAAGGAAGTGTGAGTTTCTGTTTGTACCTTGCAGAAATCATTAACTTTTTGCACTTGGCTTGTTATTTCTTTAAAGAAAAAAACCTGCACCGTTTAACTCATCACGCTGTTTCATGGTGTTTAGGTATTGCTGGAGAAGATGGAGGATCTCCAGTTAGCCATGATAGTAGCAAGGCTGTATGAGGCTGATTTTGAGAATTCATCCACCTGCCAAGGCCTCCTTTATGAGAAGGTCTTGGGCTGCAATAGGGACGGGAGTGGTTACCACTGTTCCAGGTTGCACCCCGATCCGTTCCTCCGCAGCATAGCCTACTGGATCATGAAAGACTACACGCGAGCCTTGGACACATTATTGGAGCGAATCCCAAAAGAGGACGATGAGAACCCTGGTTAGTTGGTTGA
This sequence comes from Haplochromis burtoni, assembly GCF_018398535.1. Lineage (NCBI taxonomy): Eukaryota > Metazoa > Chordata > Actinopteri > Cichliformes > Cichlidae > Haplochromis > Haplochromis burtoni. Next base: position 24,746 of record NW_024582623.1, read on the forward strand.
AGACATTTTAGTGATTTTTAAACGGCATGTTCCATTGTGCATTATTCATGCTGTTTTCACCTGAAATAAATATTTTCTCCCTTTTCTTTCCATTTTTGTGCATCAGATGTGATGGTTAAGGCTTGCAACCCTGTGGTGTTTAGCTTCTATAACTACTTAAGGACACACCCTTTGATCATTCGCCGCCACTTTGCAAATCCAGCGGGCACAGCAACAACAGTAGGCCTCACTGCTGAAAAGAGCAGCGCAGATGAGATCAACCTCATAGAGCGCAAACTGTTCTTCACTACAGCCAATGCACACTTCAAGGTGAGTCCATACTAATCTAGCTATTTACTCCAATCCAGTTCTCTTGATCGAGTTGGGAACTTGTACATTATACTACATATTTATACTTACACATATAAAGTGAGGCAGTTACAATTGAAGTAAACATTAAAATGGTAAGGACAAGAGTAAAAGATTAGTGAAATCATCGCCTTCTGACACAACTAGCAAAGAACATTTTTAGCCTATAAATTCAAGTGCACTTTGTTGCTTGTGCCTGTAACTGATGATCAATTTTTAATGTCCAGACTGCTTCCTCTGAAATCGCAGGACTAGGGTAAACAGGATAGGGTGAAACCGTGATGTTCATGAGCTTCATAAATAAATCACAAACACAGCAAACAGCTTTACACAAGAATCAACTTCCACTATCAAAGGATGCAAAATTTGTTACACGCAGTTTACTGCAGTCACATACAATTTTGCAGGGAAAGAGAAAGAATATTTTTGCCTTGTAGTTTAGCAGAAATGCAGTAATAAGTCATGATATTGTTGTTGGGCTCGATCACAGAACATTATTGTATTTTTGCTCCATGAAGATCTGCTGAATTTGCTCTCTTTCTACTCCTCTAAAGGGAAATGAAATGTAGCAGTGTTATAGCAGGAAAAAATAGACTGGAATAAAAACTATACTTGGAGGCTCTCAATTACATTAACCCAGCCAGGATGTCATTGAGTGTGAAATGAAGGAAATTAGATAAGCTGTAACTAAGAAACTAACATTTTTGCTTGACCCACCAGAGTTTGTGAAGTTAGGATTCAGATTTAGGCCTTAGCTGTTGCTGTTTGATGTCATACCTTTTACATAATCATCATTGTAGACAAAAAAATCCACTTTGTTACAATAAGAAAGATAATTGTAATTTATCACTTCCATCCCCCTATGTATCATTCTGATAACTACAAAAGCATGCATGCCGAGATTATATAACAAAAGTTCATATACATATTATATAATCTATGAATCTTGTAGGTGGGCTGCCCAGTTTTAGCTCTGGAAGTACTTTCCAAGATCCCCAAGGTTTGCAAGAAGTCTGGCTCATCGCCTCTCAGCAAGGCTTCATCCAAGGCCAATTTAAACACAAGCCAACCCTTGGAAAATGGCACTCAGGGAGGTTTGGACTGGGGCTCTCCAGCAGCACCGACACAGGCCTGGGGAGGAAATGATGGCACTGGTGGGTTGGACTGGAGCCAGCCTATGGTGAAGGTAGAGGAAGATGAGCTGAAGCTGGACTGGGGAGATGTCAAGGAAGATGATGAGGATGAGGACGATGGTGGTCTGACCATGAAGAAACCAGAGCTGGAAACTGAAGGAGAGGAAGGTTCAGGAAAAGGCAGCCAGAAACTGCAAAGAGAGGACTCACAGGTAGCAATAATATCTAGAATCTCCTTGAGTAATTGTGGAGATCTCAGATTTTATTTTATTGTGTTTTTTTCCTTTGGTTGCACAGTTAAAATACCAAAACAGGAAAAAAACAACTTCATTTTGATGTTGTATGAAGGCACATCCTTGTCTAGTTTCTTTACTGTCTTATCTGGCATATAGGAGACGACAGATACAAACCAAAATGTTACATTTAAATAGAGCAGGGCGATATGGCCAAAAATATTTATCACGATATATATATTTGAAAATTTGCGATAACGATATAACCGACGATATAATTGATGCGAGACAAAATACAACTCCACAACATTACTAGCGCAAAAAGACAACCTTCCATTTATTTTCACTTAAACAAGCAGCTGTTTTTTATGTACATTAAAGCTTTATAAAAATGTAACAGTGCAAATGCAAATTCCTTGCTGAAAGTTTAACCAAAAGGCATTTCCAGTAGAAATGGGCTGACATATCCTGAGCATAACCATGTATAATATCCACTGAAGTTAAAAAGAGGTGCTTTGCAACATTAAACTGCAGTGTGCAGTACGTATTTTTCGGACCATGAGGTGCACGGGATTATAAGGCACATTAAGCGAAACAAAGCAGTCAGATAAATCAAACTTTATTAAACTCATTCTTCTTGCTTCCTCCACTTCTGTACCATTGATTCATTGATGTTGAATTCTCTGGCAGCTGCTCTATTCCCATGTTGTTGCAGTATATTAATGACTAACCTCGTATTGTGGATGGATTATCTCAGTTGTTCTCCTGACTGAAGTTTGGTCCGTTTACAGCATCCTGCCATGCGATTGCATTTGTCTCTAACCATGAAGAACCTTCACATTAACTTTTATAAGTGGAAAAGTGTTAGTGTTCGTCCTCCTTCACTGTTTATGTTATGCTAACATAGCTGTGTCGCTAGCGATCACGTAGCACATCATTATATACCAGCTAGCCCAACTTCAGTAACCCTACAAACGTCACTGCTGTTTAGTTTCCTGTCTTCATTTATGTTGGAAGTGATAGCAGAGCTGTACGTTTGATTTTTTTTTCAGAAATCTCTCAGTCAGAACATGCTATATCATGCTTAGGTAGCTAGCGAAACTAGCGAGCTAACTTCCGCTAGCTTCCTGCTAACTTCTAACTCCGTTAAATGTAATAACTTTTGTTTTCATGGATGCCTGGAAGTTAAACTTCATAGTTACACCTGGTAAAGCAGCAATGCTGATCGTTTTATTAAAGATGAAAGAATTTAGACAGTTTTTAACTCTAAGTGATGCTGCAGTGTTGTTTGTCCTGAAGTATACGGAGTTTAGGACCCAGATTACTCCCAGATTTAAGAGCATTTTAGTCCGACAAATACGACAATAACGACGGCCGCTTGCATGTTCTGCAAAAAAATGTGCTTTGTTGTGTATCAGACGGACAAACACCAAACCAGTTCCACATCACTGAAGTTGCACCATTTTTACAAACCAATTCTGGTTCATCTGTTTCACTCAACGATCGGCCATGTCCATATGAAAACAAAGGCACTGCGCATGCGCGTTTTACTCCCATTCTATCGCGATATTTCATTTTCCTATCGTTGCCTAACATTATACCGGTATTACCGTGAACGGTATAATATGGCCCAGCCCTACATTTAAAGGATTTTTATTTGGAGTTAACACATCAAAGAAGACCTGCCTGAACACTCAGCAGGGAGAGAATAATGTTTATTAGGATATGTAATTTAATCGTTATTATAATAAAAAAACAATTGTGAGGGTTCGACTCTCATTCAGATGTATTTTTCTTGAATGAGAAAAGAAAAACATGTTTTTTTTGGTGGGGTCTTCTCCAAAAGTTGGAAACTTGCAGCAAAGGTGTCAGAGAGTGTTTTTGGGCTTGATTTGCAAATTGGGTCAGCCCCAAATATAAAATTCAAGGCTACAAAGCACGGTCTTTGTCCTTTAAGTCACTCGCATGTATTTCAGGGCGAGTCGGAGGTCGACGTGATAGCAGAGCAGCTGAAGTTCCGTGCCTGTCTGAAGATCCTCATGACAGAGCTGCGTACATTGGCTACAGGCTTTGAGGTGGACGGAGGGAAGCTCCGCTTTCAGCTCTACAACTGGCTGGAGAAGGAGATAGCAGCCATGCATAAAATCTGCAACTACAAGGTCGACTTTAATATTATTTGATGTTGTTTTAGCCCATTTTAAAAACTGCTGAATGTTTCTAAAAATGTTTTTCAGTTCTGGTTCATTGTAATTTATTTTATTTTATTTTTTTACCATAAACATTATCAACTCAGGTGGAAGGAAAGGAGGAAGAGTCAGAGGTGGAGCGCTGGGGAGAACGCTCAACATCGGTGGACATATCAGATGACGTATTGGAGCGAACAGACGCCGGAGCCTATGAGCGTCATCAGATGGAGCGCCGCCGGCTTCAGGCCAAACAGCAGCACTCTGAGAGGCGCAAGGCATGGCTGAGGAAGAACCAGGCCCTGCTCAGAGTGTTTCTATCCTACTGCAGCCTTCATGGAGCCAAGGGAGGCGGAGTCACCTCTGTTCGCATGGAGCTTCTGTTCCTCCTGCAGGAGAGCCAGCAGGTATGCATGCACCTTTATACATATGTCATTATATATGTTTATGTTTTTTATTAGTACAAAACAGTTTACAGAGAAGGCAAATTCACTTTTTGTCATACTCTGTAGGAGACCACAGTGAAGCAGCTGCAGTCCCCTTTGCCTCTGCCTACTACACTGCCCCTGTTATCTGCTTACATTGCCCCCACCAAGACAGTCATAGCCAACCCTGTTCTCCACCTCAGCAATCACATACACGACATCCTCTACACCATCACACTCATGGAGACCCCACCACATCCGGACATCATGGACGATCGGGTCAGTACTTTAAAAACAAATCTCTAACTTAATTTTAAGATGACTGAAAGTCTTACTGTCTGGTTGTTCAGTTTGGGGATGAATAATGAAAAGTGATGTTCATGTTTTTAGGTGAACGCTCTGCACACGCTAGCAGCATCTCTGTCTGCTTGCATCTATCAAGCACTGTGTGACAGTCACAGCTACAGGTAAACACGTGCATTGCAACACATCCAGAAACCAAAACTGGCTTCACATTACCCTTGTGCTCAAAGTACACGTTCATTGCTATTTAGTAGTTAAGAACTATTGTTTTTGATGCTGTGCTTGTGTAGCTTAGACTGACTCCAGGGCCCTGTTTCAGGAAGCCGGTTTGGAAAACTCAGAGTGAAAAACGACACTCACGGTTGAGTAACCCCGAACTGTCCAACTCGGAATATTCGGTTTCAGAAAGGCTGATAACAATTAGTTCA
>NW_024582623.1:32118-53227 GCF_018398535.1 Haplochromis burtoni
GGGGCACGCCATGTCTGACACTTCCTACTGTCAGGTTTCTGACAAAGGGGCAGAGACAGTCAGGGTTAGTTGTAGCAAACCTGCTAGGGGGCAGGTTAGCTTCACGGCGTGTGTCGTCATAGTGACTCAGTCAGGCTGCAGCTGAACTCGCTTTGTGAAACCGAAGACCCAGAGTTTTCGTTAACTCAGGGTATACTTACTCAGTTTTTCCACTAAACCGGCTTCCTGGAACAGGGCCCAGGTCTGTTCAGACATTTGTATCTTTGAGTTTCACACTATGAAAGAAGAATAAATATATTTAACAAAATGTGAAACATGCATGTTTTGGGCTGTTGTGACTTTATCGTTTAATGTTTTGGCTGCTTTGCAGCAGTCAAACAGAGGCCAACCAGTTTACAGGGATGGTTTACCAGGGCCTTTTGCTCAGTGAGAGGAAACGACTCCGCACAGAAAGCATTGAAGAGCATATTACTCCCACCTCTGCACCTGCACAGTGGCCAGGTAATAAGACCTCTTACTTTACTACCCAGTGGTGTATTTGGGGAGTTGGTTTGATTCCGACTGAAGAGAGGATTTGGATTAGAATATAATAACACATTTGCTCTAATTTGTAGTTTTACAAAATGAAACTGAAGTCATATTTGAGGATCCTCACAGATGCATAGGATGGGGAAAATGGCTTTCTGTGTAAACATCAAGGACAGTATTTTGTGAAAATGTGAAGAGCAGGACGAGAGAGAGCAGAGCAAAGCAGGCAGTCTGTGTTTATGCAGAGAGGCAGATGGTGTTCTATAATAGGAGCTCAGTGGCCTCTGGGAAGGAAATGGAAAGAAAGAGACTGATCACGCCATCCTGAAAAGGTTTCATAAATGGGTTCTCGATGGTGCTGAGATGGTGTTTTTGTTTGCCTGTGGAAGTTATTTGTGTAAATTAGGGGTTAATCTGTTGCACGTTTATCACGTTGGATGTGCTTCCCCTCTCTGCAGGTGTGTCGTCCCTGATTTCATTGTTGACATCTGCGAGGGACGAGGACCAGCCAAAGCTCAGTGTGCTCCTGTGTGAAGCTGTTGTGGCAGTTTATCTTTCCCTGCTAATCCATGGCCTGGGCACTCACAGCAGCAATGAACTCTTCCGCCTGGCAGCACATCCCCTCAATAACCGGGTGTGGGCCGCAGTCTTCGGAGGAGGGGCCAAAGTCGTCATTAAGCCAAAGAGGCCTGAGGCTCCACCAGGTAAAAGGACAATTTGGTAGTTAGCGATCTAAAACCTTTATCTTTACCATGTCAACATTGTTCATGGTTGTAATTATTTGCCTTTATCCCTTGATTCAGCACATGAAGTTGACCTTTTTCCTCCCACGTCTGTTTTCCCTTTAACATCTCTGATCACTTCCACTTTTGGTATTATCGCATAGATATTTACTTAGCACTGTCCTGTTGATGCTCCTAACATGCTGCTGCTACTCGTGTGTAGCGTCTTGTGTGAGTGTGCCCTCTGCCCTGTGTCCCAGCGCCAGCTGATTTTGAGGCAGCCAGGCCAGAGGAGTCTGAAGAGACAGGAAGACCAGAGCAGAGCAACTTCACCTCAAACCCCACTGTCACCCCTACTGAAACCCAGCGCCCTAAACGTCCCCCTCCTCCTGTTTTAAGGGACGAGGGGGTGGGCACTGTGGTATCTGCAGCTAACACCAGCTGTGAGTAACTGGGCTGGTGGATTGCAGTGCTGGTTTGCAGAATTGCAGTGCATGGTAATTGTAAAGGTTTGCATTGTTGCAACTGCTTGAATGACCCACCACTCTATCGTGAAGCTACTGCTGAATGAGCATTACAAACAAACAAAAAAAAATCCACTACTGTTATGACAAGCCAACAGCTGTGTGTGTGTTTGTGTGTGTGTGTATACTGCATTGCATGTACATGTTGTAACGTCCTCTGTGCTCATTTTGTGTCACTGAAGCACCAGCTGGGCCTAGCAACGAGTATTCAGAGGCCAATGCTGAGCAGCCCACTATATGTGAATCTGAGACTAAACCAGGTACACTTTCAGAGGCTTCCTGTAGCGTTCAGGCTAAATATCTACTTGTGTGTTGTCCAGATTTTAGAATGAAATACAACCACAATTCAAGAAAACCACTGCGGTGCTGTGTTAAATCTAAACAAAAACAGAATGTAATAATTTACACATTTCTTAAACCTATATTTTATTTACAATAAAACACAAATATTTTACTCTTTCATGAAAAATATTTGCTCACTTTGAATTTGATGACAGCAACAAATACCAAAAGTTGGAACAGGGTGACAAAAGGACTGAAAAGTAACATTTTGCAATTAATCAGGTTCATTTACAACATGTCACTAACACGATTGCTTTGTAAAAAAAAAAAAAAAAAAAAAAAAAAAGAGCATCTCCAAGAGCTGAAGATCATCGGTCCTCTTCAGTGTAAAACTTTTAAAATCTCATCATCTACTTTCATAGATTCAAGGAACCTGGAGAAATCTTCCCTGTGCACAAAGGACAAGGCTGTTGCCAGAGAATGCAACACCGTTGTCTTCTCTGGATCAAACTTCATTTCAAATGGACTAAGACAAACTAGAAAAACTGATCTGTGGTCAGATGAAATTCTTTTTTTTGTTAAAACATGGATGCACCATCCTCCAGACTAAAGAGGAGAGCGCTCCGTTCAGAAATGATATGGAACTGTATTAGTACCTATGGAACTAGCAGCTTGCACATCTGGAATTACACCATCAGTGCTGACTGGTATGTACAGGTTTTAGAGGAACATGTGCTCCCATTCAGATTAGTTTTTCAGGGAAAGCTTTGCAGATTTCAGCAGCTGCATTCCCATATCAGATAAGAATGGGACAGCATTCCTCTCCCAAAAGTCCAGCAGCTGCTCTGCTCAGACAGTCCTGACTGTACAGATTAAAATAAGGTTGGATCCTGCACAGTGGGTAAACATGGCCCTGCCCCAACTTTTTTGAGACATGTTGCTGCTATCAAATTGGGAACGAGTTAATATCCTTCTTAAAATGGTACTTAATCTCCCTTCAAACGTTTGATATGGTTTCTATGATCTACTGTGATGAAAACAGATTAGCAAAAATTGCATTTTGTTTTTCATTTGCATTTTACACGGCATCCCAACTCTCTTGAAACTGGGATTGTATTTTGAAGTAATGCAAATGGAGTTGGTGTACGTAAGTAATTTGCAGTTGAGTTAGTTACTGCATTATAGATTTATACTAGCGCTTGTGTGACATGATTCAGGTGTTTGTCTGTTTATTTCAAAAACTAAGCCATTCCCAAAGTGCTCACAGCTCTACTGTGGCACTGTTGGCTGAAATTGACACTGTTCATCCATATTCATCAGGCCAGAGTATACCGTGCTCACATTGTGTTTGTGAGGGAGGAAGATGGGGACTGGCATTTAGACTCCACATCTCTAGAGCTTCAGGCAGCTCTGAGCAAGGCCAGGGGCCTTTTGAAGAGCTCCTTTAGAGGACAGGCCATCTTAAATGCCAGCCTGTTGATAAAAATCACTTGTTAAAATTGTCCTTTTGAGGGCCGCTGCAAACCTGCATGCATGCCACAGTCACACAGCTTTAGAGAAAAGGTACATGCTGATGCCCAACTGTCATGTTCTAATTAACTCATTTTAACCTTAACATACTGTAGTTGCCAGTCTCATCCTGTTTGCCTATTAAGTGCTGTGGATATGAGGAAATGCTTAGCACATGATCGCTGAAGAAATTTGCCATCGTTTGATGTGTTCTTTGTGCCCACACATGAAATATTCACTGATTCTATTATGTAATGGACTGTGCAGTATCTGTGTGTCTAACTGCACTGTCTACTCTGGTTTGTGTCTTGTCTTGTTTTGTCTGGTGCGATACCAGAGATGGTCATCCTGGATAATGGTGCAGGTTTGTGTACTAGCGAGTGTTTCTTGCCCTGTGCTTACATCCCAAACGTGTGCTTTTTGTGCCTTTTTGTATTTCTCCTTTCCAAAAGTGTATGACGTGTCATTTGTGACTGAAGTTAGGTGCAGACAGGAGCCTCCTTTCTCAGGTATTATGTGTTTTGTGTAGGATGTGGATGCAGTACTTTTCCTCCGGATCTATTTCTTTCTTCTTTTTTGGATTTAAAGTGATGCTGAGTTTCAGCTGATCTTCAGCCTTTGTATAAAATGCAGCACACTGCAGAACTCTTTTCAAATTGTCTTGTGTTTGAAATATACCATTTCTTCATTCTTCTTCTGCTACAGTGGCTCCCCCTCAGCCCCCAGCAGAGGATGTGGACCGATACAGACGCAGATTCAACATGAGGATGCTGGTTCCTGGACGCCCTGTAAAGGAGACACCTGCCACGCCACCTCCTGTTCCCGTTGAAAGACCCACCTACAGGGAGAAGTTCATTCCCCCAGAGCTGAGCATGTGGGACTATTTTGTGGCCAAAGTAAGAGAGTAAAACTGTCAAACTGAATCTTTGCTTCAGATTTAAGGTTTAAAAAAACAAAACAAAACAATATACATATTTAAGCCTTTCATTTACTCTTTGCTGATCATTTCCCCTCTCAGCCTTTCCTGCCGCTGTCAGACAGCAACGCCCTGTATGACTCAGACGAAAGCGGTGCCGAGGATGACGAAGATGATGATGACGCCTTCCTATCTGACACACAGATGACTGAGCACTCTGACCCCAACTCTTACAGGTACAGCCAGCCATGCTTCTTTCTCTTTATTTCCTCTGAGACTCATTGAGGTTCATATTTTAATTATTTGTGTGTTTGTGGGTTATGTAGCTGGTTTCTGATCCGCCTGGTCATGGTGAAACTGGCTTATCACAATGTCAAGAACTTCATTCCTCTCACTGGCCTGGACTTTACAGGTACATGCTCGCCAAAAGACCGATCCTAAACGCCTCTCTAAACGTAAGCGATGCATTCTTTATGAAGGTGCATGGAAATATTTTAGGACATTTCAACAATAATTTGTTAGTCATATGGAATCCACAGATAAACGCTTCATAGCTTTTTGCTTCTGAATATCAAATTTGTATATGTGTTTGTGTCACAGAGCTGCCAGTCACGTCCCCTCTGAGCAATGCTGCCTTGAAGACTTTGGAGACCTGGGAGCAGCTTCTGTTGGAGCGAATGAATACGTTTGATGGCCCACCTCCCAACTACATCAACACTTACCCTACTGACCTCAGCACAGGAGGTGGCCCTGCAATACTGCGACATAAGGCCATGCTGGAGCCTGACAACACACCCTTCAAGTGAGTATTACATCATCTATATGTAATTTTTGTCTTTGTACTTACAGCAGATAAATAGATAAGGCCTCAGTAGCACAGATGTAGACACCAGTTAGTGACCAAAGGTTGCTGGGGGGAAAAAAACAGTATTCTCTCCGAACAACTCGCTAACTGCTCACAAGTGGTAGTGAAATAAGTGTAAATCGACTGGAAATGGAAAACAAGTTCCACCCTTAGAAACATATTGGTTTCAGCCAGAAGGCATAACTTGAATTTTGAAAATGGCTGTTCTTTCTTTCCAGATTCACATCACATTTCTTCAAGCTTTCGTGTTTTTTCAGGCTTTACTTGCTAAAGATTGCTGGCAAGTGTTTGCAGACAAGACAGTTTTCTTCCATGCAGACTACAGGAATTTGTGTTACTCTGTTAGTTTCTTTGCTTCTGATTTTTCAAAGTGACAGTCACAAACAGCCTGTTTGTGATCACCTTGTTTTCATCCACTTTTTTTTTCTTTAGGACAAGGAACCACCAGTCCTTTCCAGCCCGACGTTTGTGGCATTTCCTGGTCAAACAGGAAGTTCTTCAGGAGACATTAATCCGTTACATCTTCACAAAGAAAAGGAAGCAGAGTGAGGTCGGCACATGGCATTTAATTTTGTTTTTTTCCTTAGATGAAGTTTATAATTTCTTTTATGAATTTTAAGTACTTGAACATCACATTAGTCGGCAACTATATTATGTTGGTTTTTTCTTTTATTCTTTTTTTTCCTCCTCATCTTAGTGTAACACATGATTGTCAAAGAAAACAAATTTCTGAAGTGGATTTGCTGACATTAGCCCAGGTTAACCACACGTAAAGACACGACGCCTATAAACAGAGATTTATGATCCTTGTAGGCATCAAACAACTAGCCCTACCAAAGTGAAGTATCCGAACAGTTTTTACAAAAATAACATATTTTATATGCCTTTTAATTTAACTTTAGTTCTTAGTGTGCCGCATGTCCACAGTAGGTTTTCCCTTAAAAATGGAAAACGGTATCCAGATGCTCGGTTGTCCAGATATTTTTTTATTTTTTTCCCAGATCTTTTTTGGAATATTTTTGCAGTCTATTAGTTGGAAATGGCAATTTGGTCATTTTTTTTAGTCATGTATCTAAATTCATCCCTTGATTTTTTTTATTATTTTTTTTAAAGCGCACCGAGTGAGCATTTTTATCACTATTAATATTTTTCTTATCTTTGCTTTGACTCCTTTAACATATAATCAAGTATAAGATGGTTCACTGCCTTCTGTGATGTCTGAATCAGTCACTTTTATGACAGACTGCCAATGCAGCTCGAACTTAAAAAAAAAACCTCCTATAGATTCTTGTCCTCATGCCTAGTTAATAATTAAAACCTTTTTCGCTAACTGGAATAACATCATGTCAAATTCAGCTGTAATAGTAAGATGTCTCCATACCTGCTGCAACATGTCTGACTTACTCCCATTTTATCACCAAGTATACAATATCCTGTCAGCTTTGTTAATTTTTTTCATTTTCATTTCATGATTTATTTTTCTGTTTGTGCATGTGTGTTGTGTCGTGCTGTGTTGGTGTGTCCTGTGTCTATATTGCCTCTGTGTGTGTGTAGTCTGTAGAGAACCATACGGACCGTATAAGCCCACACTGCAAAGCAGGAGCTAGCAGTTCCTATAAGGTAGTATCATTTACTGTACCAGCCCAGGCCCTGGCTCTGTCTGAGCATCTGTCTATCTTTTCTGTCTGGGAGAGTCATTGCGAAGCCAAGCTTGAAGGAGCAAGTGCATTAAACACTAAAAGAAATCTTGCACCAGTTGCACAGGGTTTGGTTTGCAGTTTGTTTTGAGATCCCGCCACGCTGGGGTAAAGCACTGCATGTCTCCTCTCTAGCTTGGCCTGATAGTGACTGCTCTGGTAATTTTTTGGCATAAAATCTACTCGAAGCTCTATGGCTTAGATCTAATGTCTAATCTCTTCCTCTCACTGGGACACTTATCCACTCACATAACCTCATATCCAAACCTATCAATAACTCATCTCCCTGTGTAGCTCACATCCTTTCTAGCTGGACTGATTCTGCAGGACTCAAAATCACATAAATGAGATGGCACACACTTTAAACCTACTAACTTGCATGCTCACTGTCAGGGTGTGGTGGCGAGGCTTTCTAACTGGAGGGTGTCAGCTCAGAAGCTCAGTAGTCATACTTGTCAATATTTTCTGTTTTCTATCCTACTAGAGGGAAATTAAAGTCTATTTATTTTTCAAAAAATCTCCTTCATACCATTAATCTGACCCAGGAGAACCTTATTTTAGTGTTTCTCTCTTCAGCTTTGATGTTTTCCTTTTCTTTTTGTCTTTTCCAGGTGGAGGCTGATTTGGGCTACCCTGGAGGAAAAGCTAAAATCATCCACAAGGAGTCTGATATAATCATGGCATTTGCCATAAATAAGGTCAGTTGTGGGTGTTAACTTGTGTAAAATACTGGGGAAAACTTGTGGTTCATAATTTCCTTTGATTCTGAGGACACTGTACATGGAGACAGGATTATTAGATAGATTTATATTGAATGAAGGTTTCTAGAAATCCTTTTTAAGTAGCAAATACATGGCAGTTACTTTCTGGGAATTCAGAGAAGCTAGTGATATGTGTTGTCTCGCCTTATCCACCGTGCTTCCTTACTTTCCTAGGCTAACTCTAATGAAATAGTGTTGGCTTCCACCCATGATGTCCAAGAGGTTGATGTGTCCAGTCTAGTAGCTGTCCAGCCCTACACGTGGATTGGGGAGGACTTTGATAAGGAGTCTCGCAGGTCAGACTAGCAGCAGATCTCATGATTTCCTTCAAATCTCACCGAGCCTGGACTGCACACTCCCTGTCTCCTCTCCAATTAAATGATAGCTTGTGTTTTTTTGTTTGTTTGTTTTACAGCTCTGATGATGTAGATCATCGTTCTTCGCACACCAATATTGCCCAGGCTAGCTCCGTCCCCTTTGCACCACCGCAGATGCCAGTCTCTGCATCCATGCCGTGGCTCGGTAGTGGTCAGACCAGTATGGGAGCCAGTGTGGTACGCGATTCTTCACTGCAAATCTACACAGCTGTGCAACCTGAATCCAGCAAAACCAGGCAGCAGTACATATGCAGTATTTAGCGATAACCAGTAGGGGGTGATTAAGTTCTGTTTCAGGGCTCATAGAAAGGGTGGCATGACTCTGCAGTCGTTTCATTTCATAATATTCATTAGTAAAGATTTAGATGTATTTTTACAAAATGAAAACGCTTCATTTAAAACTTCTGCTTCTGGAAAAAAATCAATTTAATTTGGGGATTTTATTCAGCAGTCTGCCGGGCTTGCACGTTTTCAGGCAAAGTTTGTTTTTTATTGTTATCGCTGCTGAACCACGCCGACTAAACAGCTGGCCTGCTGAGTCTGTAGATGCAGATACAGACTGGGGGTGTGTCTGCATGGCAGTGATGGCCAAATATAAACACAGATATCAGAAGCCCTTTCAGACGGCTAGCCAAGGTACAGATTTGCGTCAGACTAACACGCAGATAGGTTCTCAGTGTCCCAGCCACGGTGATAAATGTTTAGTGTGATACACAAAGGAGGACAAGACCGAGGGTGTCATAGAGGTTCAAACGACTGTGGAAGGGGTTTTGTTAAGTGTGAAGGTTGAGGAGGGCTCTCTTAACATATTCAATTATCATATTCTGATGTGCAGCAAAATTAGTTGCATCTGTCTAAAAGCTACTATCTGTCCAGTTTTAGAATTAGTCTTTACAGCAGTGGTCAGAAAAAAAGTTTTTTCATGACCAAAATGTGAAATTACATGCATGTAAAATACTTTAAAGATATTGTTGATGCTGAAGAAGTCATGAAAGTGCAGGAATGAGTTTTAACGAAAAGAGCTGGAAGCTCTGAATATTGAGGCGATCTGCAGAAATTTGCTTGATGTTTGAAGTGATGTGTTGGTGTGTAATTTACCATAGTCACGTATAAGTCTGAACGAGTGCACACCTGAACGAGTGTCATGTGTGTCTGAGAAGAAGATTTGATAAAAGGGATTTAAACTCTTGCGCACATAGATGGTGCCTTAGTCAGCCCATCATCCAATCACGTTACTGCTTAGGTTAGCCCAAGGCTCCACTTAAAAATGCCTAAAGACTGCTTGATGACCACTGATGATCGGCGCTGCACTGAATAGCTGTTTGCGATTGCTTTGGCTGGTAGCAGATTGATATGGTCGCCTTTGATTAATGTGTAAACCAATTTGTCTGCAAAAACTTGCTAAATGCACGCTAAGTGGTAGTGACACTGTGAAGAGTGGAACCCAAACGGGCAACAGTTATTGCTCAGGGGGTCGTCAACCACTCACTAGGCTGATCTTCACGCCTGACGTTTTCAGATAGTTAACTTAATTGTTTGCCCAATTAATTTAAGCTAATTACAAGATAAATGTATGTTTATATTGATGTCTTTCAGATTATGAAGAGGAATCTAAACAATGTGAAGAGAATGACATCCCATCCCATATATCAGTACTGTGAGTGCTACTTTGAGAGGATTCACCAGTATACATGTTTACCATGTATAAGTAAATTATATAGCTTCTCCTGCTTTGTATTCCTGTTCTTTTCCCACCATCTCTCTCCCTTTCTTTTCCTGGTTTGTGTGTGTGTGGGGCTGTGTATCAGACATGACTGGGGCTCAGGATGGTAGCGTGAGGATGTTTGAATGGAACAGACCTCAGCAACTCATTTGCTTCAGACAAGCAGGCAACGCTCGAGTCACCCGTCTCTATTTCAACTCCCAGGGCAACAAGGTACACACACAAAGTAGCAACTGTGTTTTGTGTGTACGGTGCCATTGTTCTGATTCCTCTGAAACATTCTTGTAGTGTGGAGTCGCTGATGGAGAGGGCTTCCTCAGTCTCTGGCAGGTTAACCAGACATCGTCCAACCCTAAACCGTACCTGGTAAGGTTCCCTCCCACCTCCTTATTCACAGTCGCAGCACACACACAATATGAGTGGTCTGTATAATTCAAATGAAAATGTGCTTTTATTTTCCTGTTCTTGCTCTCAGAGTTGGCAATGCCACACTAAGACCTGCGGGGATTTTGCTTTCATCACATCCTCCAGTCTCATCGCCACGGCCGGACAGTCCAATGATAACAGGTCAGATTTGGACGACTAATCAAACACTGCTCTCTTTCTTTTTGTTTATTTTTTCCAGCTGCATAATATTTTGCTTTATGTTATTTATAGAAATGTTTGCCTGTGGGACACTCTGATTTCACCTAACAATACTATGGTGCATGGTGAGAAATCCATATTTATTCTAATAAGTGAGTTTCAGTGATTTTCTTTTTCCCTATATTTCAAGTTTATCCACTTTTACTTCCTACCTCCCCCTTCAGCTTTTCCCTGCCATGAGAACGGGGCCACTGTGCTTCAGTATGCTCCTAAACAGCAGCTGCTGATTACTGGAGGCAGAAAAGGCTTTGTGTGCGTGTTTGACATCCGACAGCGGCAGCTGCTCCACACTTTCCAGGCCCATGATTCAGCCATCAAGGCCCTCGCATTGGATGCCTTTGAGGACTTCTTCGTCACTGGCTCTGCAGAGGGCAACATGAAGGTGACGCATGCTCTTTCTCTCACTCACTTCCTTGCTGATACACGCTCACATTGTGTGCTGAGGAATAATATCCTTTTGTGTCAGTGAATGTTATTAAACATAAGCACTGTGTAAAGCATTCAGCATCAAAACTACTGAGAATTCTTTTATATTCATTCCAACAGTTTGTTTTTTTTAATCCATAAACTGGAGGAGTATTTGGTGCAGCTCTCTAGCCTTCAAACAACACTTTTGTCCCTGGATTTAAGATTCCAGGTCTAGTTTTTCAGGCTTTGCTGTTGTGGTTTGTTTATTAAGTATTCCAGTATAAGGTGATGAGATCAAAGACTTAAAACACAGAGGTGATACGGTCTAAAGGTCAACACTGCACTGCCGGGATGACTGCGTTCTTGTTATAGATGTTATAAGCAGGAACAAGAAAATGTTAAAGGCAAAAGATTTGGAGAAGTGAGTCTTTCATGCTGCTTTTAATCAACTCAGATTCTTTAATCTTTTAATGTAAACTCAGACTGATTTGATGATAAAGCCTCTGTGGGTGCCATACTGTCTGCTGCAGGAAGCCTTGTTCTTCTTGTCACTAAAAATAGTTTGTTATGACTTTGGCTGAACTAACTAAAACACAGACTACTGTATGTTATATATTCAAATCTGACTTCGGATTTATCAGTGACAGTCAAAGCAGCAGTGTGTTAATGTTTGGCACAATCACATGGAGTACTGGTTGAAATTACTGTCCTGAAATATTTGAGAATTATTTTTATTACTGATAAATGTGTTCTCTGTATTCTGACTTAGTTGATTGGCTAATAAAAATTGCTGTGATCACCTGTAGTTTTCATGGAAGACACCAACTTGTCTGGAAATACTCGCCATTTACTCTACATGTTGTGAAATGTAAAAACATTTAAGGAAACCAGAAATTAAAGCTGTTCACCTTCAAAGTAAAATTTGTGCCTGATCACTGTAACTAACACATTTGAAAGGGTGCAGACGGTGTCTGTTTTTTGTTTGCATCAGACTTTCAATCATTTCACTTCTGCTTGGCGAGTGTTTACAGACAAGTCAAGGTATGCAAACTACCGGCAACTGCGTCAACCTGCTAGAAACAAAAGCAAACACAGATTAGCACTCTATACCCATGTCCAACCTCTTTCTCTTTTCCTGCTACTGCCATCAACCTCCAGCAACCACCTTTTTGGGATCCTTAAAGCACATTTGTCTCTTTGTAGAAACAACATGGAAAAATGCTAATTGATCACAAATGCCAAACAAGTGGTGTCCCCAGCCAAATAGTTTTTAATTTCTCCAGTTTCATTATTTAAAAAATGCTCTGTTTGGGTTTTTTTTTTTTCCATCCAGAAAACCCTGGGAAGAGAAACTAATTATATACTCTGTTCTCGCTCTCTCTTCCTTTGTACCCAGGTGTGGAAGCTAGCCGGCCACGGGCTCATGCACTCTTTTAGCATAGAGCACGCCAAGCAGTCCATCTTCCGGAACATCGGCGCAGGTGTCATGCAGGTGGAGACGCGACCCGGAAACCGAATCTTCACCTGCGGAGCAGACGGCACCCTAAAGATGAGGGTCCTCCCAGACCGCTACAATATCCCCAGCAGCTTGGTTGACGCCCTGTAATGCTTTTTGTAATTCTGAGGGTCCTAAGAGGAAAGGGTCAGAAAGTGGAGGAAAAAACCGAAATGCTTCTGTAACACTCTGTAGGCATTAATAGAAACGCTGCTGGGGGAAGAGTTAGTCAAAAGATTACCACGCTGTTGGCAACTTTCAGCATGAACGGTGTTCATGAGTTTACTGTTGGCCGTATCCAGAACGATTAAAAACGGAGCTGCAAACATTTTATTTTCCCAAAGGCTGAAAACAAAGTTACAAGCAAATGGTATCATACTTGATTTTAAAGCTAGTTTTATTGTAATTTTATCGAAGAATCTCTACTCTTAGAGTGTGTCCATAGGGAAGCTATGCATGTCCTGTTCTCGTTATGCGGTGCAATCACAGGTCTATTGATAGTGCTCTGTAAAAGTGCTCAAGCAAAAATTTTAAAAGTGTGTAACTGTCGTCATTTTGTGCCCACAGCTGAAATCTCTTAGCATCTACTGTAACCAGCACCGTGGTTTGTTATTAAGTCAGTGGTTTCCAGTGTGAATCGAGTTGTTGGAATCTGCATTTTGTTTCGATGGTTTTTGCCCCCCACCCTCCTGCCTTTTATTTGCCCAGCTTTCTCAGCTCCGTGGAAGAGTTGATGGTGCATTTGGTCCTGATAGTGACACCTGTCTGTATCCCCCCCCCTTCTCTTTTTCCACTGGCTGCCCATCACTCACTTGGCCTATAATGGTTTGGGTTCAGCCCGCTCCAGTTTGGCCCTCTGCGTGCGTGTTCACTCTGCTGTGTCTGCCATCTGTACGTCTGCGCGCCCACCTGCCCTCAAATGCCTGTTTGTGCGGCAGACTCACTGCTAGAACATTCCTGTTTGGAAGACGGTGTGTTTTACTCCTGTGACTGTGATTTCAGTGTTTCCATCTGTCTGGTACAACGCTAAAGATCCACCCACCCACTCACCCCAGAGCAGAAACACAAAGGTTCACTTCTGGTTTTATCACAAAGATTTTATTTTATTTGTTTGTTTTTTTTTTAATTGAGTTGATTTTCTTATTTAAGTTATTTATGTTTGTGTTCATTTGGTTGACCATTCCTTTCTAAAACTATTTATCTTATTGCCTTTTATTTTAGGAATGTAAGGGGTTTTACTGTAATCTGACTGGGAGATGTGCAACAGTCTGCTGTATGTAAGTGTGTTTACCTCACTAGTTGTTTTTACTGTTTCATCCATAAGGAATAGATATTTGCACTCAAATTCTGGAGACACTAAAAGTTTATTTCAAATAAATAGGTTATTAAAGAGGAAACGATTATATACAAATGAATGTCTGGCTTTATTTGGCCTACTAGTACAACATTTAGTTGTACTAGTAGACTATAGAAAACTATAGAAATAGTTTTATTATATAAATATATATATATATATGAACTATCACAACAACCTTGTACAAACATGAAGGCATTTCTTTATTTTTGGTTTGTATCATACCAGTTGGATTAGTTGTAACTTTTGTTAAGTGTATGTATGGTATTTATTAAAGAGATTTGTGTTTCTCTCCCTCTCTTTCTGCCCTCTGTGTGTACTGTATGCATCTTAAGTGTTTCCCCAATGGTCCCACTGGTGTCGCGTGTGCGTGTGTGTGTGTGTGTGTGTGTGCGCGCGTGTGCATGTGTGCGCATTCATGTGCGTATGTGCACATCAAACAGTCGAAAAGAAGCCGTTATTATGAGTAGAGGCCTATTAGGGTACTTGAGCCTGAAGGTGTGTAAGAGAACAGGTCATGGTCAGTTTTACCTTTTGTAAAGTGAATAAATTCTTTTTATTTCATCAGGATGATTTGGCGCTTTTTTTCTTCTTTTTTTTTTATTTTAATTTTTATTATCCTTTTCAGCCAGACAGCTGTGCTGCTTCCTTACAAAGGCAGGTTTGTCTATATGTACAAAAAGAGGGGGAAGGGACATCACGAGTTACATCTGTATAAAAATCAAGCAGTGGTGACCCACCATGCAAAAACGCAAATGGCAACAAAAGTTGAGTTATAGGTTTGATTGGCATAAACTGCCAGCTTATACAAAATGATAAGTTTTCACACTATTAGTAAATCTTGTGTCCTTTGAAAACTCCATGTACAGTAAATACAGCACTTCCTTCATCCATCCATTCATACATTTTCTTCTGCGAAAGGATGGATACACCCTGGACAGGTCAGCAGTCGCTGCAGGGCTAACAGATAGTCAGACAAACATTCACACCTGTGGGCAATTTATAATTGCCAGTTGAGCTCACCCCACTAACTGGATGTCTTTGGACTGTGGGAGGAAGCTGGACTACACGGGGGAAACATGCAAATTCCATACAGAAAGGCTCTGGCCAGGTGGCGGATTCAAACCCAGGACCTTCTAGCTGTGAGGCAACAGCGCAAACGTCTTGTTAACCAAAACCATATTTACTTTAGTGAAATAGTTTGACAGTCAATTACAATTTCACTTAACACAAAAGTAACACGGGACAATATATTTAAAACAGCGACACACACACTGTATGTCACTCTTGTGTTATCAGTTTTCAGATGCAGTGAATAGATGAAAGTCTGCAGGCGTTTTGCTCTCAGTATTTACTGTAACAGTCGTGTTCGGACATCATGTTTCTCACTCATCAGAGATGAAGTGGACCACATACAGCCTGACGTAGCTGTGGTCCCAAACATACAGGTGTCTGTCCTTTGGGCTGTAGGAGAGCATTGCCAGCACTTCACCAGCAGACCTCAGGTCAAAGGTCACATTGACCGGCTTTCCCTTCAGCAGGTCAAACGCAAAGGTGACTCTGGTGTCTTTGGTGTCGGTGACATACAGGACGCCACAGGCGATGAAGGCGTTGCCGGCTTTGATGCGAGGATAGGTGGTGTTCACGTAGGATGTGACGGAGAAGGTCTTCTGGTCCAGCTGGGCCACCATGATGCTCTCGTCAACATTGGATGCAAAGATCAGCCACAGGCCGTTCTCATCTGCTGCCAGCTTGAAGTAGGTCTTAGAGTTGGGGAGCAGGTAGGCGAGGTTGTTGTACAAAGAGTTTTCAATAGTGAGAGTCTGAAGTCTTTTGGTGCTGAAGTCAAATCTGTGAACACACAAGCAGGAAGCTGCTAAATGAAGGATGTGGAAGTCATAAAAAATCACCTTGATGTGCATCGAGTGGCTTTAAGGCTTACTTGGCAATGCTGGGAGTGCCAGCAGCATGATAATAAAAGAAGCCATTGTGAACGATGTGGCCGCAGCCTTGATAGTACTTTATAACGTCTATGGTGTCGCTGCTGTTCTTCTGGAAGAAGGAAATGCTTTTGTACTCCTTCAGCATGCGACCTGGGGAAGAACAAGCAAAATCTTTACTGCTAAAAGACGTGGAGATTATAAAAGTGGGGACAGGAGCACATGCGCGACACTCTGTAACCAGCCTACCAGAAAAGTGATCCGCCACCCATATTCGCTCATCGTTCAGCTGAGCGGTGTCCTTCATCCATGTGCCAAATGTGGTTTTCATCTTTGTCACATTTCTGGGGTTGATCAGAGACTTAATCAGGCAGTCTGTGGGGAAAAACAAAAAATCTCAGGGGATTTACTCACAGGTCACATGACTGCACATGAACACAGCCTCCTGTGGAAACGTACCGTTCCTTTTGGCAGTCTTCTCGTGTACTTTTTCTGTCTCCTTTACAGGTGAGGTTTCATCATTTGGAATGGCATGTAGCCCTGTTAGAAGCAGTTTCATCCTGTTTTAGTCATGTCATTGATGGACTAGTTTGTCAGAAGGTTTCAATTAGACACTTTATGGGGAGGGGGGGGGTCTTTGAATTTAAAAAGAGAGAGAGAATTTGAACCTTCTTCCCGAGAGCTTTGATCGCATTGAAAATTATTTTGTCAACAACTGTTTTTAGGAACACAAATGTCACCTGCAAACTATGACTGATCTCTCACCCTGATTATGAGAAGCTTGGAGGTGAGCTCTGCGGTGCCCTATTCTGGGAGGCCCCTGAGGCCCCGGCGGGCCAGGAGGACCCATAGGCCCAGGTGGTCCTGGAGGCCCAGGTGGACCTGCTCAAATGGAGAGAATGTCTAAATGTTATCCATTTAAATTTATTTTTATTTCAGGTCATCTGCAAAATGGTTCAAGTCAATAAAGTTCTACTCACCCTCAATAATGGCATCATTGGATGGTTGGATCTTCTCTCCGGGTGGGCCCGGCTCTCCTCGCTCCCCTCTTTCTCCTGGTTCTCCTTTCTCACCTGGTGGCCCTGCGGAGAACACCGTGCAAAATAGCTAGAACATTGTATTCGTAACCTCAATACACTTTGCCCCATTGTTGAAATGAATTGTCCCATTGAATTGCTGGCATGAATCATGCCATCCACTGTGGAGGAGAGCAGAGTGAAGTGGGAGAATACTGGAAGACAGTTTTCCAGTTCATTCAGCTGAAGCCCAAAACCACAGAGATGAATAATATCGGCAAGGGAAGAAAGCTGTTTCAAACTCTTCACTCATTCATGAAGCAAAAATGTGAATAAATTCTGCTTGCATTGTGATACATGGACAGAAAGAAGTCTGTGCGTGTGTGTGTGTGTGTGTGTGTGCATGCCAAGGAGTTTAAGTGGCTGTTTCTTCTTTTTTGCTATTTTAATACTTTTCTCTGCAGGTTATACTCAACCTTTTGACTTTTACATTGTGCCAGTACTTCTATGCTTAAATGGCCAAGATTGCCTGAGGACAAAATAAGGATGGATGCTGAGTGAAAGCACTAATTCCTTACCTTTTCTTCCTCTTTTCCCATCAGCCCCAGGAAGTCCATTCAGTCCTGGGATGCCATCAGTCCCATTGTGTCCAGGCAGGCCATCTGCACCAGGCAAACCTAGAGTAACACAAAAAAATCTTTACTGTGGACTCAACAAAAGAATAAACATTAAAAAAAGACTTATCAAGAATATGGGTCACTAAACCACAAAGGAGACATACCCTACAGCAGGTTTTAAATTTGGATTAGGAATTGTGGGTTGACTTACCCGGCGGACCTGGAGGGCCTGTGAACGAAAGTTTAGAAATGTTAGAGAATTTTTTAAAAGTAATATTCTGAACATGATCACATGATTCATACGAGTAAAACATACCAGCTATGCAGACTCCCCTGGTGCTGTTGCAAATATCAATCAGCACTTTGATCTGAAGTAAAAGAGGAAATAGAAAAAATATTAATGCAGTAAATTTAGCAGCATACTTTACCTGAAATTACTCTATTAAAAATAAAAACCCTGCACCTTTTAACGTGCCAGTTAAAGATTATCTGTGTAGACTTCAGAAACCCCTTCATGTTAAAAGACACCAGCGGCCATTAAGGAAACTGCAGTTAGCATCGTGTTAATTGTGTGGTGTTCACACTCAGTAGGTATGAGTCAGCATTCTGTGCACAGGCCAGAACATGAGCCTGACATACACATTAAACTGACTGATCATTTTGGTAGATGAGAAATGTTACTACAGTCTGAGTATTAATTGTTTTACATTTGACTCTGAGCTTGGTTATTATAGAGAAAAGAGCAAGAGGAGCTAAAATATTGCATGGAGATTAAGAGCTTGTTGATGCTGACCCTAGTTCATGCAAGGCGGGCATCACCTTTTTAAAGTGCAGGTAGAATAACTGACTGCTGCACACTTTTGCTCTGTAGGGAAGTGGAGAAAAAGAAGCACTGAGGCAAGGTGCTCTAAAGGAAGATTAAATGTCGCTTTCTTTGGATGTATGGGGTAAATCTAACTCCAGTCTTTTTATATGATAGTCTCTAGAATAGAACATCCAGTTTCTGTTTTGTAGTTCAAAAACTACTGACTAGTTTTACTCGTCTAGGCTTTGATTGCAGAAGGGTAAAGGGTTCATGTTCAGAGCAAAAGGGGACTGCACTGACTGAAGTGCTAGCTTGAAATCTGATTTGCTGTTGTCTCACAGTTGAATTTGTGGCTCTAACTTCATCCATTATGCATCTTGAAATCCGCCAGCTACACATAACGCCCCCAAACCCTTGCCGTTACCCTCTGAGTCATCAGAAGCTAGTTAATGAGTTTCACAGAGTGTTTCCAAAGAAATCAGACTGTTCAATGTTACTGAGAATGTCAGGAATGTTTCCTTTTTTAAGTTACATTAACATTCATTGGCTCAAATTCAGTCATTCACATTGGTTGAAATTCTTTTGTATAGAGCTTTTAAGTCAGTATCTATAGAATAATATTTAAGATATATACATAATTATCTGCGAGGAATATTATTATTATTATTATTATTATTTGATATGTAATAATATTTACTTTGTGGCAGTGACTAGAGTAAGTCATGTTCAATAAGACGAGCATGATTTGAATGCAGAATCTCAGTATGTTAAATAACTACAGTTTTTCTGTGAAATGTAGCTGAGTAGAAGCTTAAAATGGTACAAAATTAAAATTCAAGTGTGTTTACAAAAAAGTAGTTTGATAAATGGAAATATTCTGTTGGAGTTTTATTAGGACATCTAAACTAAAATTCCTGTAATCATATTACCACAAACAGGATCTGGAGCCTTCAGATTGTCAGGCTCCATGAGCGTTACGACTTTCAGCCATTAGTCCAGTGAACCATTAGCGACAGCATTATTAAGCAATCACAAAACAAGGAAGCAGGCTGAGCTGCTCTAAATGTCCTGGCTTGCCTTCTCTCTCTCTCTCTCATTCAAGGATCTAGACTCACCGGGACCATGGAGTATGTCATCATCATCATCATGTCGTCCTGCACCTGCGCCTTGTGGTAGTGCTGGCTGTGCCGCTGCTTGTGCTTCTCGTGCTTCGTCCTCTTCTCGGTTTCCTCTCCGACCTCCTGGCTGGCCTCCTGCTCACTGATCTCCTTTCCCTCCTCCTGGCGAATCTCCTGCAGCTCCTGCTGTAGCTCCTTTTCCTCTTCTTTGCTCCTCTTGTTCCTGGAGTATTGGTACTGATATTGTGGCTGTTCCCCCACGCTCGCCCGCAGCCCTGCTGCTCCTCTGGGCACCTCTTGAAGAAACTCCACCACAGAGCTCTGCTCCACCTCCATCAGCCGTGCCTCTGTCTGCTCCAGCCTGGCACACTGCTGATTCTGCTGGACCAAGAGCACCAGAAGGCCTATAGAGTTCATCAGTGCCACGACACACGTCCCATACAGCACCATCCGCTGAGGGAGAGTCATGCTGGGTGTGGGAATCCACATTGTCACCACTTCACCTCCTCTCTTCTGGGGGTCAACCACTGACCTCAGCATTCAAAGAGAATGAAAGAACAGTGAAACAGCACAGAGGATGTGTTAGCTCTATGACCTCATGGAACAAGGTGCTCCCAACAAAAATCAAAACATCTAAAATTCAAACTAATCCAAGAGACAGGAAGACTTTAGCGGAAATTTAAGCTCCCGTTCAGCTTGTTTGAAATCTCTAAATAAAATCTAGTCAGCTTCAGTATCTGAGCTCAACACTGGTGGTCTGTCTGAAGGCAGACTGGTAAATACAGTGGCTGTTCACCAAGTGGAGATGGGGTTATGTATGTGTGTGAGTGTGTGAGTGTGTGTGTGTGTGTGTGTGTGTGTACATGCAAACCAGTGATGTAGGAGTGGGCATTACACAATCTTCTGAGCTTGTCTGGGGAGAAACCCCCGCCTGTTCAGTCACCTGATTTATATTCATCTGAACCCATTCTACTGCACCGCCGTGGGCAGACTGACATCTCTCTCTCATACACACACATGCACGCGCACATATATGATGAACACACAAGAGGACTCAAACACATTACAAGAAAGCACGAATACACCAGAAAAAAAACAACTGTTCACTAGTACATTTACATTATTACACAATTACATTATTATTATTGTTGTTGTTGTTGTTGTTAGGCCTATATCATTACATATTACCACTATAGCTCCACTGAGTTCTCTCCTTTTCCCCCACCTCCTGTATCCTTGAATTTCTCCCCCCGGCTCTCGTCCTTGTCACATCCTCACAGCTTCCATTCACCAGGCGCAACAATGGCCCATTTCCACAGCTTTGATTTAGAACTGAAAAATGACATTTAACTGGAAAGGTGACAATTCAGCAGAAAAGAAATTAAGGCATTTGAAGCTTTTCTCCCTGCAAAAGGTAGCTGGTACAGCCTGCTTTGGCTTAAACAAAGATGTGACTACCTTAATAGTGCTTTAATGAGTAAGTTAATTGGCATCTGTGGTGTTTTAGAGCACTGCTCACTTCATGTAGCTGACCTACATGCTCTTGCAGCCGCGTTAAAACCCTTTTACACAAACACACACACATGGGTTCAGCATAGGAGGAGGTAGAGGAAGAAATCAGCCAAGCAACATAGATTCAAGCCCTGAGCTCACCCTGTAGTGTGTGCACTGTGGTCCGAGGGTGTGGGTCACTGATGGCCAGTGGTTGGACAGCTTGAACTGCTCCAGCCAGACATGTACATATGAGTTTTTATAATACTTTTCTTTTCTTTTCTTTTCTTTTCTTTTCTTTTCTTTTCTTTTCTTT
>NW_024582623.1:53247-66159 GCF_018398535.1 Haplochromis burtoni
CTTTTCTTTTCTTTTCTTTTCTTTTCTTTTCTTTTCTTTTCTTTTCTTTCCAGATATATTTTTTTGCAAAGGCTTATCAATTATTTCATACTAAATCTATATTTTGACATTCCCACCTGTAGCCTTTTCTCCTTCCTAAGCTGCAGCTGCTGGGAAAGCAGCTTTATCTCTGTTCTTCCCACAGGTCCATGTTCGAATTCGGACTCCTGCCCAAGGACAGACAGATGGCCAGCCTTCCTGAAGACTTCATCCACCCTCCCACTTCTTCCTGCTCAGAAATTTAAAATTTATTAGGACTACTACAGAAATAAAAGTGAGGGATTACTTGTACTGCAGGTAAGTCCTCTCATAGTGTCAACAGAAAAGAATAAAGTGGAGTTCAGCGTGTAATGTCAAACAGTAAAGGCAACACTCTCTGTTGCATGTAGCTTGTAATGTGCAGCGGCGGAGCTGGTGGGGAAGGCAAGTTCAGCTTCACAGTGTTATCATATCTCATGACCAACTCTCCAGTGCTGCTTTAAATGTGTATCATGTGATAAATTCCCCAAGGTTGCTCGGGCAGCACAAAGCTGAGAGTCTGCTTTCTTTCGCTGCTGGTCAAAATCATCAGTCTCTCCTTCTGTTCTGTTAGTTTGAAAGTGAAACTTCACCCTCTTTAACTTCTGAGGTTTTACATCAGGACGTGATTTAAAAAATATATGATTTTAGCAGGCTATTTAAATATAACCTCAGAAGAACAACAACTCGTGGTATAAATCAGCACACTCTTTTTTTAAAGCAGTGTTTGAGTTCATTGAGGTTTGAGGACATCTCTCTTTCAGGGAGACTGTTCTAGATGTGCCCGTGATCTTTCAGAGAGAACAGCCTTTCACCTGTGGACAAAACAACTAGCCATACCTTTTCAGTCTATTTCTAATTGTACTGTCTTGAACTTTGATGTTTAAGATGCTAGCTGAGGTTTTCAGTTTTTCTGAGCACTGCACAGTCTGAATTTGCTGGGACGTCCACTCCTGCAATGACTGTGGATGGTGATAAATTATAGGTTGTGTAAATTGTGTGTAACCCTTGTGCAGTATGTAAAGCATTAGAGCTGAAAGAGGGTGTACTTAATTTTTTTATGTTTATCTAAATATGTGATGTAATAATATAATCCTACATATAACACATATTCTGACATTTCAAAAACCTTTTCAACAGCTCGTTTCTGAATAACTCCGTAAACATATACTAGTGATAAAGATGCGGTTGACCACAACTCAAAGCCCAGAGACGAGGTTACGCACACTTCTACTTTTTAGGAGAAACAAAGGGGGCTGTCGCCACTTAATCATGCAGAACAATCTAGGTCTACGCCATCACACAGGGCATCGTTATCGAGGCAGGGGCACAGCACACAGTCAGTCATTTGAAGTGTGCGCATTCTTGGACTGGAGTGTGGGCGGTGAGTTTGCAGGGTTCTTTATGCAGAATGAGCCAAGGAAACAAAGGCAGGCACAAGAGCAGACAGCATGGGTTATGTTGAGGATTTTTAGAATTTATAATGCTCAGCGGAGAACTGAAAGTGGCTAAAAGTCACAGATAATGTCAATATTCACCGAGTTGTTCCATGTTTTTAGTTCACAGACCAGCTTTAATACTGATGACCTCTTTTTTTTTCTCCACTTTGTTTTCTGGCGAGGAAAATTCTTCCACCAGTCTCTCCATTAGCTACAGCTATCCACTCTTTCTTCAAACTGTCTGGGGGCTGGAGATGAACAGATCAGTCTAGCTTTACTGTAGTACATAGAGCATATCATCTTCATTTATTCATCTGATAAACAAATAAACAAATACAATATGGTATCTGCATTTAACACTGGTATTATGTGTAACTTATTTCCTAGCTTCACTGGATCTGAGAGCAACGCCAAATAAATTAAAACACAGGAAGCCAGGATTAAATGGATAGCATTTTCCTATTTTTTAGACTTTACTGTAATATGATCACATGTGTGAGTACAATATGAATACATAGCAGCTCTGATTAAAACAAATAGCTCTGATTTTGAATGAAAATGTATCACCTAAAATCCAAGTCAGCTTTTGAACATAAATCTAGAATCAATGTAATGAAGAATATAATTCAAATGCACTTACATATGTCAATATTAACATTTAATCCATTCCCTTGTCTCGCTTGTTTAATAAAAACAGATGAAAAATGTGCATTTATTGAAAAGCTGATTTTTAATAGGCAGCTAGAGCAAATAACACGGATGTTCTCAAGTTCTCACAGGCAAAGCAACTTCTTTTAAAGTTTAAAGGAGGTGAAAACCTTCTCATCAACAAAATGCCAAATATGAGCTCATATTTGCCAACATGCAACCGCTGAACTAGGTCCTGTAAACCCAAGGGCACAAGCACAAACCCAATCCCTCAAGGTTGCCACAGTACTGTTTACCTTTTTCCTGCAGTGTTGTGGCTTTTGCATTACCCTGACCTGGCACGTAACCAGCTCAGACCGCCTATAAAAAGGCAGATGTGAGCATTTGGACCCTTCAGGTCTGTGCAGGCTGCTCTACATCATCACCCTTCTCGTGGATCTGATCTCTACTTGTGAACAGGCGATGGGTCCTGTAGGCTTAGACGCCGTGGTGGCAGATCTGTCCGTGACCTCAAATGCCATCCAATCGCATGGAATATCAATGGCAACCAGAACGCTGATACTGCTCGTCTGTCTGCTGTTGGTTGCCTGGAGTCACACGGACAAGAAAATTGCGCCAGGTTGGTTCAGGTTGCTCTAATTAGGAGTTTGTTTGTTTTTACAACAGAATGTTGTGAGAGCTGAAATATATTTTCTGCTTTTTTAATACAACAGGTCCTTCTTTCTGTTTGGGTTTGGGCCCACTTCTGTCATATCTGAGATTTATCTGGACTGGCATAGGCACAGCCAGCAACTACTACAATAACAAGTATGGAGACATTGTTAGAGTCTGGATCAACGGAGAAGAGACGCTCATACTAAGCAGGTTAGTTGCATTCAATCTGTCAGTGCTGATGCTACCAAATTAGCCAGTCAAGAAGTAAAATGAAAAGCTGCAGTGGATTTTTTGTTATTGTTTTTGTTTTTTTTTAAACCAGAGCTTCAGCAGTGCACCATGTGCTGAAGAACGGAAACTACAATTCACGTTTTGGGAGCATTCAGGGACTCAGCTGCATCGGCATGAACGAGAGAGGCATCATATTCAACAACAACGTAACTCTGTGGAAAAAGATACGCACCTATTTTGCTAAAGGTAAAACTGGAACTCTTTCATGAACTTCAAAACAAAGAAAGTCAGCTATTCAAATGTGATTTTTAAACAGCAAATATTTGTCTAAACTAAATCATAAAACCATCTCATGTTGTCAGCTCTGTCAGGCCCAAATTTGCAGCAGACGGTGGATGTTTGCATCTCTTCCACAAAGGCTCACCTGGACCACCTGGACACCCTGGGACTCGTTGATATCCTCAGTTTGATACGCTGCACCGTGGTGGACATCTCTAACAGACTCTTCCTGAACGTACCTGTCAATGGTGAATAGGATGCATGAATATGTTACTTGCGTTATCATGCAAGCTGTACATAAAGAATTTCTTGTCTCCAGAAGTGGATCAAAAAGATATGGGAACGATTTTAGCATGCTAATATATTTATGTTACCTTGCATCCAGAGAAAGAGCTGCTGCTGAAGATTCTAAAGTATTTTCACACATGGCAGGATGTGCTTATCAAACCTGACATCTACTTCAAGTTCGGCTGGATTCACCACAGGCACAAGACAGCAGCGTGAGTCGCTCAGTCTCATACATAAGCCCACCTTTAGTTTCATCTTTTTAAATATGTGTTATCTGTTATCTCACAGCCAGGAGTTACACGATGCCATTAAACATCTTGTAGATCAAAAGAGGAAAAATATGGAGCAGGCAGATAAGCTGGACGACATCAACTTCACGGCAGAGCTCATATTTGCACAAGTCAGTCTACGAAGTATTCTCCTTCTGCAAATATACTTTCATTTAAAGTAAAACCTTTCCCTTGTGGTACTTGTGTTTTTTCATTTTCAAGCTGTCTCAGCAGTTCCTCTTTGCACGTGAAATGCTGGATTTCTTTTCCGCCTACCAAGTAAGGTCAGACAGCATATTTGCATTCAACTGTGTTTTCAGAACCACGGCGAGCTGTCTGCTGACGATGTGACGCAGTGCGTGCTGGAGATGGTGATCGCAGCTCCGGACACTCTGTCCCTCAGTCTCTTCTTCATGCTTCTGCTCCTCAAACAAAACCCGCACGTGGAGCTGCAGCTGCTACAGGAGATAGACGCTGTTGTGGGTAAGAGGCTGCAGCAGTTAAGAAAAAATGCAATTATAACTGCTTTGCTGCACATCAAAGATACATTTTGACACTTGGCACTGTTTCACTCTACACTGACAGCTCTTACTATTACGCTTACACACCCCATTTAAAAGAATAAGTCCAACTATATCACCAAAACCACAAAACCTGGCCACAATAACCTTCATTAACTCAGGAGTATTGCATTTCACTGCATTTGCTCCAGGCTGAAAAACTTGAATTCACAACAGTCTGTTGCTGCTACAGGTGAGAGACAGCTTCAGAACCAGGATCTTCACAAGCTGCAGGTGCTTGAGAGCTTCATCAATGAATCCTTGCGCTTCCACCCAGTGGTGGAATGCACCATGCGTCGAGCCCTGTCTGATGACATCATAGAAGGCTACAGGATACCGAAGGGCACAAACATCATTCTGAACACAGGCCGAATGCACCGCACCGAGTTTTTCCTCAAAGGCAATCAATTTAATCTGGAAAACTTTGAAAAGAATGTGAGTAGTGCTTTCATTGCTTTACTTTTTCTCCTGGTTAGAAAGAGGTGGAACTTGGTTGAAAAAGATGATGTCACACTTATTTGTTCTTGTCTGGCACTTGTTCCAGTTGCACCAGTCAGCAATTAGAAACACGTCAATCAGACTCTTTCAGTCCAGCCTGATGAAGCCACACCCACACAGATCATCTGAGCTTCGTGTTCTTGAAAATACATCTTTCCTTTTACTTTTTTTCTCATCGGTCCTCTTATTCTGCCTCCAGGTTCCTCGGCGCTACTTTCAGCCGTTCGGTTCAGGCCCTCGCTCGTGCATTGGCAAGCACATCGCCATGCTGATGATGAAATCCATTTTGGTGACACTGCTGTCTCAGTACTCTGTTTGTTGTCACGAGGGCCCGACCCTGGACTGCCTCACACAAACCAACAACCTTTCCCAGCAGCCTGTAGAGGCTGATCATCTCCACATGAGGTTCTTACCCAGGCAGAGAAGCAGCTGTCAAACCCTCCGAGACCCGAACCTTTAGCTGTACCTGTACTTTTGTATACTTAATTTGTATGATCTTATAACGACACAAAGCTAGCCTTTATATTTTGATATACGCAAAGATTGTATTTGTACTCAAACTGTATGCATGATGTGAAATGTACATTTAAACCTGCTAACACTGAAATAAATGTAGATTATTGTGTCACAAATGTGTGTTGTCGTCTCATCATTTTGTCTGCATGTCATGCATATTTAGTTCACAGTTTTTTGTTTTTGTATTTTTTTTATTTGACCCCACATTTTTCTCATTCTCCTTTTTTAAATATCTTACACCTAAATTGAACTAATCACACGATTAATAATTTATTAAATGTGGTATAAATGTGCGTTTGTCATTTAAGAACACAGAAAATGAAAAAGGATTTCAAATTTGTCCTTTTATTACAAAAAAACAAAAGCAAAAGCAAAGGCAAAGTCCAATGGAAGCAAAGGGGAATGTAAGTTCATTAAAATTTTTATTGCACATGAAAAAAAGCGAGAGAAAACCAGGCATTTTCCCAGAGTTCCTCTGCACCCACACACTTTAATTCCAAACAATGACACAACAGCTAACTCCCCTACTGTTCTGTGCAAAAGTCTTCAGCGAGCCTTTATTTCTTTAAATATTATTTCTTCCAAAAAGCCAAATTTTTTGTAATTTTTAAAGTGCTCTTGAGGAATAGTTTTCCAGACCTTCTGAAAGTCTTTGAATGCTTTTCTTTGGACACTTCTTTTTCACTCATTGTTCTCTTTTCTTTTGTGAATCTCTGAAAAATGCAAACGATAACACAGTTTGACAGGCATGAAATAGTATTTTTGCACCAACAAGGTGATTCCCAAAGAGCTATAAGGCAAAGACTTGTCATATTTCAGCACGCTGTGTCAGGCTTGAAAAAAAAAAACCCCAACTATGTACAGCAGATAAACAGTATCAGGAAGTCATGTCGTCACAAACAGTGCCATTTTATAATCCACAGACAACCAATGCAAGTCTGATAACACCAAAGTAACCAGATCTCTTTTGTCTAATTGCAAAACAAGCAAGAGATGATTCACTTACTCCAGTAAACGGTGCATTATGGTGCTTTTCAATAGATCTAACATGTGTGACTTTATGATCTATAAGGCATCGTTAGTCTCGAGATTGTTCTGAGTGGGTGATAAAACTGCCCTTCGACAGCCACAAAAAGAAAAAAAAAGGCATCTCTTGTTGCAATTATGTAACACTAACATTGGTCAGGAGAGGGCGCAGTAACACCTAATACAGTGATTTGATCTTTATCTTCAGCGTCTAGTCTTTTCATTATGTTCAGTTGCTCTGCCTTTGGGCAAAAGTGGCTAATACATTTCATACTGAGATGCTTCAGCTTGTATTGCTTTGCTAGAAGCAATCAACAAACACGCTGAACAATCACTGTTCAATGTTTGAAAGAAAAAGGGCTGAGAAAGAAACTGGGTTCAAACAGGCAGTGTGTGCAGAGTTTCAGCTGCGCAGTGCAGTTTCTGCATGTCAACAGTCAGCTGTGTGTCAGTGATGCAAGAGAGTGACACGATCAAAATAAGAGTATCTGTCTCAGCTTGACTGATGCGACCTCTTGGGGCCTTATGGTGCTGATCACAGTGAGATGGGAGGGTATTAAAGGAAGGGTAGCACGCACACAGCTGCTTGGTAGGCTAATCAGTACCTGCAACAAATCATTTCGGCACCTCTGCAAGAAGCAAAGTCACTGTCTGTGTGACTGTGTGTGTGTTTGTTACTGTAGAGAGACTGTGTCTTTCTCTCTGTAATATTGTTTTCAGTGCGTGTGTGTGTGTGTGTGCATCACAGATCACAGGCTGTTCCTTGCAGGTGTTGTGGGATATAGCAAATGAATCATAATAGTCTCATCAACCCCAATCTCATTTCTGCCCTCGATCAGGATGGAAAACATTTTACATGCAGCCCAGACAGATCTTTATGAGATCTTGCAAATTTGCGAGGAAAAAATATTTCGTCATAATAATCTCCATGACATCTGTGAGCTTAATAACATTAAGAAGAGCTAGAGAGAATTAAGTTATTAAGATGGATGTAAATGAGTGAATACTGACAAACATCAAGCTAAAAATACACTGAAGCTGCTGTTCTTGAGGTTTTTTCACATGCAACCTGCTGCTCATCTGTCAATTTTTTTTCACAGTTCAAAAACCCTTAAGGCGAGCCGTGTTTATCTATCTTAGATTTATGTTAAAAGAGAACAAAGCCTGAACAGACAGATTATCGAGCAGCATGCAAGAATTTAAATTATAATTTAAAATAAAGATCTGTATACATTCAATTTCCAGCAGCTTTTGACAAATGTGTTAACAGCCAGTGTAAAGTAGCCTCAGGGTGTAATGGTGTTTTAATTATCACATCCTCATGCACGGGCCTAGTTGAGTCATTGTACATCACCATCAGCAGGAACTGCAAAAACTTTTTTATAGTACTGATAACTTTTAGAGAAATCCCCCCTCAATTGTTTTTCTTTAAGAAGTTATTAAAACTTTTATTTATAGGGTCTATTTTTTACTTCCCTCTTAAGGGTAGCTAGTCTTTAGAAATGAGAATTAGCTCTTAAAAACTAAACAAAACAATAATTAAAGAAATCGGCTACTCTGTGTGTCAAAGGAAATGCAACATGACTCTAAGTCATCAAAGTAAAATATCAAAACACTGCAATAGCATGACCTTTGACATCTGCACCCATCATAGCAGTGGAGCAGCTCAAGTAGGGTTACAGGAAAGTAAAAGTCAACAACCAAAGCAGATCTATGTTGTTATGGTTTTCTGGCTACTGTACTGGTGATGCTACAGTCACAGTAGGAAAAACAGTGGTTGGAGACGACGACACGCCCAAAACTAGCGTGCTCTGAACTTGGGTTGTCGCTGCCTTTGAAATGTTACTTCAAAGGCGGGGACCCGGCCTGTCACCACTCACTGTAAGTTGCTGTCCTCAAAGCAACTGCAAAGAAACAGAGTCAGTCTGCTATAACTTTGCATTTGGATGGGGTCAGGCTGGCAACTACGTGCAATCTGTAATAAAATGGTGATTCACTGTGATAAATCAGGGAAAATCATAAATCTGTTTCCTTTGATCGCAAATCTATTGCTGCGTACATACAAAAACACTGATATTAAACAGAAATTTGCTTACATATAGAGTCCAGCTAGAACCTCGTAGATCTGAAAAAGATCAGAAATAGTGACGGTGTTGCTGCAGGACAGCAATTTTATACAGGAATATAAGCAGAATATGAGCAACCAACAGCTGAGTCAAGTTCTCTATTGCAGAGAGACACACTGTAGACATGTTACACTCATCAGCACACAGATTAACTATGATGTGTTGGCAATCTGTCTGCATTTATAAATTAGATGGCAATTATTTGCAAACCTTCGCCAAACTGTCTGAGAGTAACTGCAGTCAGAGCAGGATTGTTCCACCAGGCAGCTTGTGCAATCCCCTTGTAATAGAAAGTGGTCGTCCAGAGGCCGAACAACTACCACAACTACTTGCTATTGGTCACTGAATGTGAAAAAATTCAGTGCAAACACCAGGGAACCTCTGCTTTTTCCTAGTCACAAAGAGGTTACTCAAGTGTGCTGAGCCATAATGATTCATTCATAAGTTTTTGGTGGCTTTTATTAGCACTAGACACTGTAGTCTATCAAACCTTAGCAGCTCCTACTGTAGTATACCAATGGCATAGTCTAAAATCTCCTTTTAAATTCAATGAACCTGAAATCATGATGTCCCCCATCTTGTTGGCTTGCTTATAGTTGTTGCTATTCCAGCTACAGATGGGCTATGTCATGTTACTGACTGTGGAAGTATAATCTGAAAAAAGCACTAAGGGTGGAGCCAGTGAGTCCCCAAAACACTTTGGTTTGACAGGCCAGATGGGACAGAGATACAGAGATATATACTTCATGAATCTGTCTGTGAAGGTTCTCAGTCATCCAGGTCATCGTAGTCAAAGGAGCTTGCAAAGAAAAGCGTCTGGACTTCTTTAAGTACCTTGAAGACGTTTCACCTCTCATCCGAGAAGCTTCTTCAGTTCTAAGGTCAAATGGTGGAGAGTCCCAGATATAAACCTAGTGGGAGTATCCCCCCACAGAGGGACAAAAGGACCCCCTGATGATCCTCTAATCGCCTGAGCCAAGGTGTGAAACTGGGTGTGGGTCTCAATCAGCCAGAGTTTCGGGTGAGTTCATTGTGAAACCTGGCCCCACCTTATCATGCGAATTCCGGAATTCTGGTGGTGAGCAAACTCTTAGCCGATGGTGCTCCTAGAGAGGAATTAAACTGAATAGATTACAGTTCCAAATGAATCATGCATCACTGAAGAGTCATCATCTCCAGACGTTGTCTATTCCAACACCAGACTTCTTAGCAATAACCAGAAATCTACAGCTAATAGCCAGAGATACTTGACTGTGAACCAAAGTGGCAGGCTGATCAAACAAACAAACCAACTCTGCCATCTCTTAAGCAACAGTAAGCCCTGGAAAAAAAAACCTAATGTGTACCATGAGTGTGGTTGCACGGTAACTATTAAGGCAATAATAGGAGAAAGTAATAAGAGAAAATGTGGCTCCAAAGCAGATGCCTGTTATACCACGCATCTGCTATATCAGTTTGTGATGGCTGTGTGTGTGTGTGTGTGTGTGTCCGTATGAGAAATATTTTTCAAGAAGAATTGAAAAATACTTGTGGTTTCAGATTGTGTCAGCATTGTCTGCTTGAAGCACAAAGATGATCCACAGTAATGTGTTTTGAGATTTTACACTTTGTAACTTTTTTGTGATTTCATTTAGGATGAAATCAGAGCACTTAAATGAAAACATGCATATCGCAAATCCACCACACTGGACTGTATTACACTTGAGCTAACTGTAATCTTATGTTCTTTCTCTTTAGGAAGTCCATGTTTCTTCATTTGTGGTTTTCATTTGTCACATGAGGTACATTTTCCATACCCATCCATTTATTTTAATTCTTCCATGACAGGTTTACAGAGGCAGACAGCCAGACAGCTTTAAAATAACTCTGACGCAACAGCCTAGCACCAACTTGAGACTGTCCTGCCTCGAGCTCTGATTGACCATCTGATTGATTACATATTATTTACTGCCAAGAAACGCGCACACACACACACACACACACACACACACACACACACACATTATTTCTTGCTAAAATTTTCAAATGCCAGTGGCCATATTGTCTCTCCGTTTCAGTCCCCTGCTGGATTCGTGTTTCATTAAAAGAGAGCCATGGTTGCCATGGAAACATCTACCAGAAAGGGTAAACTGGCAATGTACTCGTGTCTCTACATTGTCAGAATTCTGTCAATATGAACGGTACCTCCTACAGTCAGTTATGACACTGTTTAACATAATGCTCGGAGTAATTTGCCCTCGTGAGTGTTTCTCAGCCTCGCTGGCACTGTGCTCATATGAGCAGTGTATTTAGGGCCTTTTGATAGTCACAGGAAAATTTGTGCAAAAGAGGATATGCAGCGCGACTCTCTTTGAAACAGGAGAGACTCTCTCTCGTCAGACTGGTCTGTCTGAAGAAGCCCAGACTGGGAGGCTTTCTGCCAGTAGAGGCACTGGATCAAAGGCAGGCTCTCACTTCATGGCCTTTTCATGGAAGCCCATTTTGCAAAGTCAGCCCATTTGTTTCCCATTGAACATCAGAAGAGAGTGGTGGCACTCATCATTGAGGGAAGCTTTTCACCCTCTTCTTCTTCCTATTATTATTTTTGTATTCACCCCTCCCTTTCCTGCTTACTTTCTAAATAAGCCTGGAGATTTCAGAGTTCTGCAAAGTATGGCACCACAGCACGGTCTGTGTTAGCTCACTCGACAAAACCTAAAGCCCCAGTCAGAGATAAGATATCACGACGCTGGTTATCATTTCTCTTTGTTAAATCTGGCTTCAGGCTCAGAAAATGCTAATAGAAAAAGGGGAGTTTCACAGGTCATATGACTCTTCTCCTACACAAAATGATCCCCATGAGTGACGCTTACTTCAGAGATCTTATCAGATGATGATGATGATTAAAATTCAATATCTATATATAAGAACATAAGAAGTGCAACGCTGCAGAAAATCATTAATCTTGGTATTTATCACGCAGAGCAGTAAAACGATCATATTAATTCAAGTTAATGATTTAAAGCTGAATGCGTTCTGTGTTCTGCTGTTTATATGTCTCATTAAAAGTTACTGTCCCACAGCGTAAAGGAGACTTGGAAATATCTTCAGTTTGTTTGCAGAAAAAAGATCACAGTACACGTTCTGTGTTCTGGTGTAAAATATTTGAATCACCATTTATACATTTTTCGCATGACCACAGTGCATTTATGTGGCAATGCAAAACAGTTTGTGCTTCAGGCAGTGGTTTTTAGTAAGGTATGGCTAAACATTTACACATATGAATTTCCCCGGCAGACAATCTATAATGCACTTAAAGGAATTAATCAAAATGCGGTGATCCAGGCAATTTTGAGCGGAAACTCAAAACACAGCCTGCTCCAGAGTAGGTTATGTGTTCAGCAAGTTACCATGGTGATTTATCCAGGTAAAAAGAGAGACGGTTTTGTGATACAGGAAACTGACTTTAAAGGCTTTCACACACAAAGCACGATGCAAAAAAATGACATGAAATTCACATTTTTCCGGATGCAGACACTTAACGTATGTAAATACTTGACGTATTGCATTTTTGTGCAACATTCATCCCCAAAAAGAAAATTGTAAACAAAATTGTCGACACCAAGCCACGATAAGCTGGTGTTTCCAAACAAGAAGAAAGGGAGGAAACTGAGATTTCACGGTTTGATCCCACAGTTGAAGCTGTATTGCAACTGCTTTCATTCATATTTCAGGATGTCAGTGGGGCAGTTTGAGAGTTGCTAGCAGAGTTGGAAATGCATCTGAGGAGTCAGGAAAACAATTTCAGACCCAGAGCAGTGTCTAGCTCTGTGTCTGGGGTAAAGCAGTGTTATTTTACTATTTACTTTTTGAGCTACAGTGCACTTGTTGCCAAACACATTGGTCTGGTTGGTCAGATCTGTTTGGAACTGAAAAATTGAGCTTAGATTGAAAAAATATTTGTCTGGCAAATTATGCAGTCAGAGTGAATAGCTGAATTAAGAACAGGTGAGTCTGAAAAACATTTTAAAAGCATGAAATATTCACTAAGCCATTCATCTGGCTTTGTAGTACACCTCTGGTACCACTCATCTTTTATGAATCTCTGACCATGCACATAATAGAATTTGTAGTACACTGAAGAAGACAAGTTAAAATGCATAATCAACAACTAATGTCATAACATGTAACAATGCCTGATCAAAATTCACTACTGTAAGCTAGCTTGCTAACATTGGTGTTGACCAGTGTTGGCACTGGTGCAAGAAAACTGGAAGGTTGATGATATGAGGGGGCATTTAGCTCATGTCACACTTGTGTTTTATAAAAAGAAATACTGTGA
>NW_024582623.1:67546-126904 GCF_018398535.1 Haplochromis burtoni
CCCTAATTTTTTTTTTCTCCCATGTCCCCTGCGGGGCTCCGTAGTTTCGGATTTATAAAATGATTCAAATTTACATTTAACATTTACATTTAAAGCATATTTGAAATAGTTTAAAAGCAGCAAAATGGAATAAAAACTGCAGGCTAGAAAACATATTCTCTAATATTCATATTCTATCATCACAAAATTTTTAAAAAGTAGAATTAGCTTGAACTGCTTATTACAGCAGTGTGTTTTTATCAAAACCAAACTGTGTGATTTCATTTTAATTATAGT
Source organism: Haplochromis burtoni (assembly GCF_018398535.1). Lineage (NCBI taxonomy): Eukaryota > Metazoa > Chordata > Actinopteri > Cichliformes > Cichlidae > Haplochromis > Haplochromis burtoni. Next base: position 67,823 of record NW_024582623.1, read on the forward strand.
TGTAAGAGTATGTCAGCTGCCTGTTTGGACAGGAATGGATCCCCAAGGCCGACACATAGCACCAACGCTGCCGTTGCCATCAGCCCTCATTACACTAATAGTGTAAATACAGAAGAATTAAGTTGTATCGCCAAGATTTCAACAATAAAATCTGTATAACTGTAGGGTCTTTACCTTACAATATAAAGCGCCTTTTGCCATTATTGTTGTGATTTGGTGCTATATAAGTAAAACTGAATTAACAAAACCTTGCTTTAAATCTCAGAGCTTTACAGTACAGCTATTCTATTTGTTAAAACTTACCAAAATTACCTCTACTACTTTAAAAATTAGACACTTTTGCACAGTTATTACTAGAAATTTTGGATTAAGGTCTGCTTTTTTCCACACTCACAAGTCACAGGCTGGATAAACTTGCACTGTTTTGTTTCCTACAGGCAACTATAATTTTAGATATATGGATTACTTTGTTAGTTCTGTAAACAAAGTATCTTATTAGAAGGTACAAAAGCCCATTTAGTTTGTTTTTCCTGAAAATAAATTTGAATACTAACTTAGTAATGACGTGCATTTAAAATCGTTGCTAGAGTGCATTATCTCATATCAGTGGTTCGTTTGTCCTGTCCAAAGAAACTCAGATGAATTTATAGTAGTGTATAGTTATAATACTAAAATACCTAATAACTAGATGGCCCCACATTACCAAGATCAAATGTGTGCCAAAGCTGATGAGGTATTCAACATTCCTGAAGCTTAACCAGTGCACACATGCAAAGTCCAGAGAGACAGACCTGTGCTCCAGACTGATCTTTAATTTTTATGTTTTGGTTTCTTGTAAAAGCCAGTTCACTCCTGTAAGCAAGCAATGATAGTGCAGACTCTCTGTTATGCTTTTCAGTCTCAGGGCATGAGAATTGTATGTTTCTATTCACGCTCACACAGCCTACACAGACACTCTCCATTTCACATCGGGTCAAAGGAGTACATAGCTTCAAAGTAGTTCAGCTTGTTGTTGTTACCGGCATTATGTTTTTTCACTGGAATATTGCACAAGAGAGTTGCAATTGCTCTCACACACACACACACAAATGCAAATGCACACAGGGTCAGAGATAATTGAGCCCTTGGCTTTGGAAAGACAGGCTTAATGCCATCTGGTGCCCAGAGTTCATGCTGAGAAACCGTGAGCTCCACACCTGGGAAACGCTAATGCCTGCAACTGTTGTCGGACCACCAACTGCACACCCACCTGCCTCCACACCAACCGCTTTAACTCATTTCACAAAAATTCATTCAAACACGAGGCCCACATTTTACACATTTAACATCAGTGGTCTGTCGGGTTTAGAGACACTTTGTTATCACGTGTATCTCAGATGAGGATTGTCTTTAGACGACTGTTTTATTTCCCGTTTTCAGCTGTGGAAAAAAAGATTAAGATTAAGTAGTGGGAGGAAGTCATATCAAAACAAGCCCTGATGCTTTAAGAGAGAGAAAGTGCTGTAGTTTCCACTGCATCATTACCAAAAAAAAGAATAAGAAAATAAAATAGAAAAAAAGACTTCTTTTACAGTTAGGTACAGTAGGACATATGATTTTGTGTTTCCACCAAAATGCTCTAGATTCAGGGTACTAACACCAATTTCATGTTCAAGAGGGCCAGTTCAGTGACTTGGATTACCCGAGGCAGTACCTAGCATCTAGTTAGCAGCCTAGCTAGCACCCACAGGTCCCTAAACGTGGCCACAAACTTAACACAGCATAACTTTAAACGTTTAACCTATTTGAATGTTTCCTACCAGCCTGTGAACATGTTATCTCTGTGGTTAAGGTCGACATTGAAATATGGAAATCTACAGGGACTGACGTTTGGTGCCAACCTCCATTGGAAAAACGTCAATTTTCTGTACTTTGTGTTGGCATCCTATTTCAGCTCCACATGTTACAGAGCGGTGTACATCCTGGACAGGTTGCAGTCCATCACAGCAGTGACATTATATCACATGAGGACGGTGAGAGTGAACCAGTACAGAAACAAATCCACTGTCTTAAGCACATTTCCAGAGATGATTTGTGGGACACCATGAAACCACAACAGTATGCCAAATTCCACTTTGTGGGTTGAAACTGCACAGAGTGCTGACATTTTACTTTTCTTTCAGTTTACTACAGGTTTGAAGCGTCCACCAGCTTTGCAAGCGTACAGCGAATGCTACTTTATAAAGATGGTATAACTATAAACTATTTTCAAGAAAGTTTACTTAAGTTTCTCGATCGAGTTCTTGCCTTTCAGCCTTCCACCGTCTATCTAAAGACAATTATGTGATCTGCTCTTCAAGTGTTATATTGCTGGAATGTTCATGCATTTCAAAGCAGGGAGCACTCTTTAGTGTGTTGCTCAAGGACACACCACATTCAGAACTTCAGAACTAGAGATCAGGAAGTTAAGATGAAAAAAATAAAAAGACAAACAAGGGCAATATGAAAAGAAAGCTGTGAATCCGATTTCTGTCAGAGTGCTTTCAAAAATAACAAGAGCATTGGAAAAAAAAGCTCTCTGCAGCAAATTGAAAACCAAATAAATTACAGTAAGGAAAGGCAGCAAATAATATTATTCTTTTGATAATGATGGTGAAGTGATTGACACTGAAGTGTGAATCATTGTGGGATCCACAGAAAAATCAGCTTTCCTATTGCACAGAAATGATCCACAACTTTTCACGACTAATCAGTCATTACCTGGTCTGTGACAGTCACAAACCAAAGCCAGTTTAGTTTTGTTGTTGTTTTTTACAACAGCCAGTAACAAGAGGTCATGGGATTTTTACTGCTGGAGATGAATTTCAAGTCGCCGTGAATGAGTCTCTCCCATTGCTCTGCTAAAACACAGGCAGCACTCTTACCCAGAGACAGAGAGAGGGAGGGAGAGAGGAAGAGCGAAAGAGGAAGAGACGGCACTTACAGCATACAGAAAGAGGTAGAGAAAGAGTTTGAGTGGAGAGAGCGTGAAGAGGCTGAGTGTGACAGCACCGAATGAGAGAAGGAAGAGAAGGAGGAGGGACCGAGCGGCAGGGAAAGGGTGGGAGACGCTGAGAGGGGGACGGACTCAGCGAGTGAGGGGAGGGAGCACCAGAGGAGGGGAAAGTAGATGAGAGGGAGAAGTAAAGAGGGAAACTGAGGGAGTCAGGAGAAGAGAGGAGACTAAAAGGAAAGGAGCGCAAAAAAAGGAGGACAGATCAGCAAATAAGCCTAGTAGCATTCCTCTCACAGCTGCAGTGATCCAGGCTGGGAGGGGAACTTTAGCTCACTGGGAGAAATAATAAAAACCAACCAAGAATTTGTGTATATTTTCTCTGAGCTAAGAAACCAGAAGCTACTGTAAAAAAGGAAAGGGAGCAAGAAGAGAGCTTCTGCAGCCTCCGAGTGTCCTGCAGGGAAAGATGGATTCAGATTCTGGAGAGCAGAGTGACGGAGACCTCTCTCCAGGTAAGGCCTCAAGACTCTTACAGGTCACCACAGCACTGGTTTCTGGCATGCCCTGCTAACTAGACTTTAAGCAGACCAATCCAGGAGGTCTACAAGCTCTTTCTTCCTTTGTGTTCCAGTAAATCTTCAGCATTTTCCAGCCTTTCTTTACTCTCAACTAAACACATTTTATGCGTCTCAATCCTCTCTGAACCATTTCTCTCACGTGCTCAGTCTGTTTCTAGCGATCAACAGCTTGCCTGTAAATCTGAACCCTTCTTTAGTGCACCCAAATGTAAGAATCGAGTACAGTATTTAAAGCTTTCAAAGATGTGTGACAGGCAAGCAGCCGTGAGCTCGAATGCATGTACAGTGATGCTGGTGGCTGGCAGAGGCTCCCTGAGTGCGTGGAGGAAAGCCGGCTCAGTCACCACCAGGAACAGGCAAGCTCCGACACGTGCAGCCAGTTTGTTCATCAACACGTCCAGCTACAGAGCGAGCCGGAGAGACCACAGACTCCCCGGACGCTGAAATCAGCTCCTTTTCCTCATGAAGCTCGCTGCTGTTTGCTGGAAGTTAGAAGAAAAAAAAAAGATTTATGGTGTCAAAGTACAGGGCAAAGATTTATTGCACAGATGAGAGTTATACATTAAACACACAGGTAGAGGCACAAATGCTCCTTAAAGTGAACTCGCTTATTGGAGATTTCACAGCATCGCATGCACGTGGGCGACTGATTCTGTGGGAGAAAGGAGGGAGATGAAGCATCCTTGTGGAGATATGTTTGAGTTTAGACAGATTGAAATGCGTCTCCAGGAGGGGTTTCTTTGTTTCACAGTGTCAGAATACAGGAACAGTCAAATAGCAGCGAATAAAAGTAAAACTCACGCTGATGCTTGAACTGACTTTATTGCTCTCCTATCGTGGTTTCCTAAAACTAGTACTACTAGTAGATCTGCTTTAGGTGTTGGAGGGTTTTATCGTTTAATGTTAGATAACGTTGATGGCGTGGGTGTTTGCAGTTTTATTTGAAGTCACAGAGCTCCGTGTGCCTTAATGATGCTCTGCTGAACTCTGGCCATCTGCCTGTCCATCTGGACCATTGTCTGTCTGTCCTCTCATCCATTTGCAAGTGGAGAGGAACCTCAGTGTGAGGGTTAGAGGACTTTATGCATATAATGAGAAAGTGATGACATATTCATATCATCTGCTGACTTCCATAAAAGTCTTTCATATGAAGCGATGCTTTGTGCGTCACAGTTAAGCCAAACCGTAAAGGAAGAGGCTTTATTTCTGTCACTTTGATGTGAAGTGGTCTACAGTGTTTTTCAGAGACTCCAGGTAAAGCATCCTTCAGCATAACATAACCAGGTCTTTGTTACGTCAGAGTAATAAAATCATATAGATTTATCGACCGGACACCAAAAAAACAAAACGTTGTTGTGCACATGTTGAATCTCCAGGGTGATGCGAGAGCTATATTTTTCCAAAGTCAAGAGAAAAGAAGAGCCTGACTCACCCTCATAATGCATCGTGCTTTGTTGCTGTGGTCAGTGAAAGCTGAGATAACGTATTTGGGAAAACAGGAGTCTTTTGTAACTCTGTTGTACACAAACAAAACCCTTTTCCTTGGATATGTCGGTGAGGGATGTGTGATAAATCTACGCTTTACACATACACATGCATATTTTCAGCAGTGTAAATAGCGAGGTATTATGTTTCAGCTGGCCTTGACCTTTCAACCATCTCCTGTGCCCTTGGGCAGTTAATGGTTGAACTTTTTTTTTCCAAGAGAGTGATGTTCTACATTTCTGTGCCACATTAATTTTACCTCAACGTGCCCTTTCCATGAGCAATTAGTGATAGTTTATTTTCTTCAGTGCCTCTCTGGGCTAACCCAAGAGAACTAGCCTGACATGACCTTGGCACAGGTCATGTCAGGATTGTGCATTCAAGTAATATCTGTGTGTGTTTCTAACATGCAAACTCATAAATAAAACCACATAAAGATAATATCATGACTGAACTATGAGTAGCTTTCTAGTAGTTTGAGCCATGGAAACACTGTTGGAAGGTGGCTGCTAGTAAACAGATAGACAGATAAGTTTGTTACTACCCCCAGGAGAGAGCTGTTTGGTCACCTATCTATAAGTCAAACTCAAAATAGTGGCCTTGTGATCCCATGTGTTTTGTGTTTTATATTTATGCCAGGAACAAGAAAATAGTGTACAGGAAGGAGAAAGGTGAGGAAAGCCTACTAGTTAATTTAGGCAGCAGGACTCACCGCAAACAGCACATGGTGAAGGTGTAGCTACCAGGGCTGTGTGTGCCTTTGCACACTGCTTACCCGAAAACGACGCTGCTGCTCCTGCTGCTTGGTGCCACCACAGTCACCGCTGCTGTCAGCATTTTAAAGAAACACCTCCACCTCAGCACCCACCTGTAGGTCCTTAGCTTTCCAAAGGCAGTAAAGCAGAAAACTACTCCAGCTGGAGGGGGTGTAGCACACGCTACAATATGTAATTGACTGTGGCTGATTTAGATTTGGCTACGTCATTGTATATCATCACTCTATGGAAGGTTAGCTGTGAAAAGGTGCTGTTTCTCTTTGTATTAGCTTCTTACACACAATATAATAGCATTCCTCAGCTTTCTTAATGATTCACTTTCCAATGTTGCACATTATCAGATGGGTTAGCCCAAGTTAGCAAAATTTAGAAAGCCTTAAATGATATTTGATATTTTACTTTTAAGTGAAAACATGCTTTAGACCTGCTGCTTAATGCTTTTACCATTCTTCCCAGTGATGGCGCCTCACGTCTTGAGCCTGAATCCCATTTTGTCTCCTTAAAGACTCAGTTTTTCCACCCTGATAAACTTGTATGTTTTTTAACCCGTACGTAGGGCATCCCACCTCAGCTTTTAGGCTCTTTTTTGCCAACTACATCTATAAATCTATGATTTCTGTGGGCTTAAATAATAATCTGTCTCCATGCTTTCTTATGGGAAGCAAGAAGATTTATGCAGCACATTTTTTGCGTTTACTCATAACACACTCCGTGTGATAATTTATGGAAATATTTTAAATAAATAGGCTTAAACTTTTTTTTTCATTAAAAAAGTAAAAGTTTCATACTATTTAAAGTGTCGCAAAAACATTCTCGAAGATTTTCAGGACGCTTACAAGAAGCAAATTTAAATAAGTTCTGCTGGGGAAGATATTTTCTAACATGGGAGAGTTAGGACAGAGCTTCATTACAAAAACTAATATTGTGCTTCATTGTGTTTTTCTGGCTTTGCTACAGCGTTCTGCACACAGAGCACACAGAGCTGTCCTGCAACGACTCTGAAAGAAGGCCATAAAAAACCCAGCTCAAACAGAAAGGATCATATTTTCTTACCCATAATCATCCAGTCATGCACTGAGCATGCCTCTGACCATACCAATATCCACAAACTGATTCACCCAGTCATCCTGTCCCTCCTTTCTGTGGTGGAGCGGGGATGACCACACCTAATTATGAGTCAAAGCAAAGCTGACTGTCAGTACACCTGTTCTCCTGTGTATGTTGCACAATAGGTGCAAAATAGAGGCTAGAAATTTCACTAAACTGTAATGCTTCAGGGCTTTCAGACACTCCTGTTTTCCACTTTGAATTATTTTTTTATAAATCACTATATTATATTAAATTACATTACTGTGGCATTATGTTTAGCTATTAACCACGTTCTGTTTTTGGATGATTTATCCTGGTGATGTGATTCTCTCTAACACCATAACTCCATCAGCCCTGTATAGATCTATTTCCAGACATTTGTGTTTACCTTCAAATTCACAGGAAAAGCAGACTTGTTGAAAAGGGGAGCTTTTTGGCTGTTGTAACAACAGCTGTGATATCCATAGGGGCGTGAGGGCCGTTTCTGTGCTTCTATTAAAAACACAAAACTGCAGATGCTGTCTGATGACACAACTGAAATGCGATCTTGGGCCAGTAGATTATCCCCGCCATTCATTCACATGTTTGCGCATCAACAAACCTGCTTTATTTTCCCTGTTAACCGCCACTATTCCAAGCTTCTACAAACACTTGAGCTATCTCCGACACATCAGAGCAGACCAGATGCACTCGGCAATGAGAGAAAGGCTTCTGCCTCATGATTGCCATGTTGGCAGACTGGCCACATGCTTTGCACATGTGAGCCAGCCCTGGATACACTGCAACACTCCCAAAGATACGCACAGACATACTGAAAAAAAAGCCTGCGCTCTTCTCGCTCATATCCTTGGTCTCCCAGCACGTGCATCCCTAAACTCTGCATTTAATCTGGCCCACAGATGGAGAGTGCTCACTGCACTACACCCAGTCCTCTGTACACACGCGCATACACACAAACACCCACACTCAAGACACCAGGAGCTGGTTCTGGAAAATTGTAACACGAACTGAGAGAAAAAGAAACACAGGAGCGAAGCCGTAAGTGGAAAAGACGACTCAGGAGAAAATAGTTTTTCCTACAACTGAAGCAAAAGACAAAAAAAAAACCCCTTTGGTCACTATCTGTGTGTGAGTGCACTTCCTCTGTATGCACATGCATGCATGCATGCACTGACACAATAATACCGTGGCATTTCACGGTGTTTGGAGGACATTTGGAAAGAGGATTGTCTCCCCACGGCTGAGCCATTACTGAAACACGGAGTCAGACCGCAGAGGCACTCTGACAGACATTCTGGTCAAAGGCCTCATAGGCACACATTCATAAGGAGGAGATGGCTGCGGTTTCACAGGAGGGCCATTCGAAGCAAAGCAAACAGTCAGTAGTGGCGCCTGAAGTGAGAGACGATCTCTTTGGGGAGAGCAGTATGCATTAAATGAAGGCTGGACTGGTGTTTGAGAACCACTGAGCCTGTGCAGATGCCGCCTCTGTGAAGGAGCGTGTGTTGGTTTATTTTCTCACTCGCGTTGACCTAAAATCACAATCTCTGATAGAAAGTGTTCTTTACCTTTACTTTGTGGTTACAAGAGTTTTCTACATTAGTGCCAATAGAACATGATGTCTGGGATTTTCTGACAAAACACTAACAAAAAAACCAAAAACTTAACATGCAGATGGTAAAAAGCTAAATACACTTTTCCTCTCTCTCCCACTCCAAAAAAAAAAAAAAAAAGATAGAAAACAATGTGGAGTGGGAGGCAATTACACACACAGCTTTTCACACTTAACTCTAGGAGAACTGAACAAACTGTGCTGATTATAGCATTATAGAGTTGTGGTAAAGAAAAGCACCCGCGTTCATCATATTTCATAACAGTTTAGCAGTGTGTCATGTTGATCCTGCTTTCAGAAAACCTTTAAAAACTATTTCTAGTGAGATAGGAGACAGTCGTGCAGACAGAAGTAGCCCTGGCAGCTATGTTGTGGGCGTAGACATTTCACGAGCCTTAATGGTAGCTAAAACTTTACTCTGTGTTATCCCTGGAGGCTGGGATTCGAATTAACTCATGGAATGATTCGGTTTAGGCTCGTAATAAGGAGTCGAAAGAAAAATGCAGTCAATAAAAGTCAGTTAGAAACATACGAATGTGAGAAAGAGAGGGAGCGTTGTGAGTCTGCGTGAACCACAGTTATTTCCTGGTCATTAGTTAGTGGTGTGTTGGCAGCCAGAGGCCCTTTGGCTTCACACTAACGCGCGTCGTGCGCAGAGAGGGAGGGCCCGCAAGGTCAAAGCTCAAAGCATATGCAGTTTCATCACTTCAATCAAAGCAGGAGCAATCTGAAAACTTGAAATCCTGATCTTAATATTCTTTTCTTGACTATTTATGACTCTGTAATAGTTTATTATTATTGATGCTTTATTTTATCTGTCCTCTGGCTGTCCTGTCAGTAGAATGTGTGTGAATATTAGATAGAAAGGGCATTAAAAAAAGGGGGTGTTAATGGGTCAATGAGACAAGTTGTGTAAAGTGCTTTGAGTGCTCAGATAGAGTAGAAAAGCGCTACATAAGAACCAGTCCATTTACAAATTGTCAGAGTCAGTGTTCACAGCATGTCGAGCTGGTCATGTTTGAATCTTGGGCTTGCATTCGCTAAAGGCCGCTAATTGAAGTGCACAGCATACATCACAATTTTCCAAATTACAAACATCCCTGCGAGGTGACAAAATCAGTGAGGTCATCACATTTTACCAGCAAGTACAGGAAAAGCCTGTGAATAGAAGGATACTGGAGGCCTAGCAGAATTATGTAGTGTTTTTGTAATGAAGAGAGAATAGCTGGGAAGGGGGGGGGCTTCAGCACTGTATAAAGGCAGTGACAGACTGAGCTCCTCTGTGAGTGAATTTTTATTTTATTTTTTTTACGTGAACTCGAAGGGAGTGAACTAGTAAACAAACCAGGAGGCCAAAGTTCTGGGAAGGGGGGAATTTGGGTGGGCTGTCATGGTCTGGATGATTTTGCATGCGAGTATCTGTGTGTGCGCGCATCTTCTCGAGTACCCGTGTGTCCCTTTGTGAACGATGCCACGGCATGCTGAGACTTGGCCGAGGTCTATGAGAGGAGCGACTCACCCAGGGCCGGAAAACGCTTACTTCCTCGACACTGTAGATGCGCTGAGAAATGGAGAGAGGAGCAGATGAGAAAGACACAAGAGCTTCGTGTGTGTGTGTGTGTGTGTGTGTGTGTGTGTGTGTGTGTGTGTGTGTGTGTGTGTGACAAAGACACTGCAGCCAGTTCTTAACACAGCTGTACATGGTAGAAGGTGGAAAAGAGAATGAGAGGGGGAGAGGTGTTGTTTCTTTTTTTTGTTTAGCTTTTTTTGGTGTTGTGCGCGGCTATGTCTGACGTTAAGGGATTTTGACAGGAGTTAGGCAGTCAAACTGTGGACATATGATCTCACCTCTTTTTCTTCAACACCCCCGCCTCCTCCATCCTTGCTTCCATCACTCCTCCACACTCCTTTATTTAAGTGACCTGACACATCTGCAGACGGTATAGATTGCTGCCACAGTATTTGTTTTGATTTTCTTCTTTCATCCGCAATAATTCAGAGCATTTCTCAAGCAAAGATAGTCAATTTTTCTCTCTTTTTTCGACCATCTTTAGCTTAGACTGAAAGGCCTGAAAGGTGCATTCCTCTTTTTCTTGCCCTTTGATTCTGTAAAAGGCATAACTTCTTTATTTTAGACGGAAAATGGGAAACTGGGTAACAGAGAGGCTGAATACATCATACTCCCCTGTATTTTATTAGGCCTCAGCCCCACAGTCTATCATTATAGTTAACGCACAAGCCCGCACACACACATTTGTAGCCAGCTGTCGCTGTCAGATTATTCGGTGCACAGAAGCAAATTTGTCATTTCGTTGCGTAGAAATGTGGAGTCTTTTTCTCCATTCAGTCAACATCATCATAATGAGATTTGTCAGCTGGTGATGGTGGCAGAGTACTTTTCCACAGAGGTTCCCAGAGAAGGGAAGTGGAGAGGGGAGACAGCCTGCAGTTCCCATACCCAGCTAGCCAGATACCCAGTTCACTGTGGTCTGGTGCTTTACTGTAGTTAAACAATGGCACAAACATGGAAACCATAGCTGGTGGAGAAATTTGCTTTGCAGCAGAGGAAAGGTCAAATGGTCGCAATCTCACAGGACCCCGCAGTCCACGCTGGGTCCTAACAGGATGTCTTGGATGCCACTTCTGATCCTCAGCGGACCAGGAGCTGCTTTGGTCTTCATAACAAGGAGTGACTGTGATGAAAGCCAAGGGCAGAGTAGAAGGTGGGGGTCAAATAGCTGCTATCTCTCACCCTCCCTCTTTTCCGCCACCCGTTTTTTTTTTTTTTTTGTGACACGACATCAAGTGGCGCATTAATCAATCAGACATCTTCTGCAAATGCTTCATTTCGCCCAATCTCTTTGGTTCAGCTCTACAGGGACGTGGCCATTAAAACTAAGAGACAGAGAGAGACAAAGAAAGAGATGAAGAATGGAGCATTAAATAAGGCTGTGCGGCTGCCAAAGGCAATCTGTTCTTGTGTCCCTCATGAATCAGAGAGCCCTCCTAAGTGCTTTTCCCTGGACCCTTCATCACAGTGGACATTTAAACCAGTCCCAGGATAAACACACTTATAGTCTCAAACTCTGTTGCAAGCCTCTTCATTACAGCTACATTAACATCAGTCCACCCCCCCCCCCCTTCCACCCCCCTTTATTTAGAAATGGCCTTTAAAGCTTTTCCTGGTTGATATTCATCCATTATGCTGTGAGTAACGCTGAGTGAAACCATTTCTGAATAACGCACAGAGGACTCCTAACTTCAGAGGCCAATTAGCTTCTATTTTCCAGCTTCATTAAGAGCGTTTTTATGCCTCGTTTCTTTTTTTTTTAATTCCACAATTTCCTTTGACTTAAAACTATTTGATTGCAAAGCCACCAAAGAAAAAGTCTGAGAATGGTTTATTTTTAAGCTCCTCAGAGCACAAAATAATTTGATAATGACCTCACCGATCTTATAGTTTCTGTATGCTCTGAAACAAACTATTGATCCAACCTGCTGTTCAGCCACACTGAAGGAAAAACGTGTTTTTTTTTCTTTTTCTGTAGCTGTACAACTGAATATACAAAATGCTTTGGAGCACACACACTAAAAATATAATAATCATGCACATATGCAGCGTGACGTCAGCTGATTTTTCTTTTCTAACATAAATATATCACAAAGCAGCTGTGATTCAGCGGTTTCTGATTATTGATTATTTTCCTGCAGCACTTGAAATGCGATAAAATGAGATTCCTATTTCATCTCCCCACCCTTCCACACATATATTATATATATATGTTAAGCCTGAGGCAGCAAGATCCCTTCCAATACAGAAGCCAACACAGATCAGTGATACCAGACATGATATTTATTAGGTCAGAATTAGCATGACAAACATTAGCTTGCATGGAGGTGGGTCGGCAAAGAGGCTTGCAGGGGCAGAAGCAACTGTGTGAGCAGGCTAAAGCCAGTTTTTATAAAGTGCACCCCACGTGTTATCTGTTGAGCCATCAGATGAGCTGTTATGAGTCGCTGTACGGGCATACCAGGCTGAGCTTGATTCCATGACCTGCCTCGGCTAATGCTAAATGCTCAGATACTGGCTCACACTCATACGCACTGAGAATATATGCTGATCGTCAAGTTGAGTCAAAATCAATCCATCAAAGGAAAGCACATAATAAGTGTGCCGTGGCATCAGACCATATATTTTTACTTTTGTTAATACAGGCTGACTGAATATATACTTTTTCTTTACACTTAACTGAAAATGCTTATCAGAAATCACACACTGCAGGCTATATTTATTAATATTCCAGGCTCGGTGAAAACAGTCACAGGATCAGTTTGTTTGCTTTCTTAGTCAGTTCTCCAATTTGTGATGTTTCCATCACATGCACTGACCTTTATCTCACTAGTACTCGTGTGTAACCTTTGTGGTGATGCAGTCACTTTTGTGCCTCGTATTATCCATAGCATCCATAAAAAGCGGAGACAGGTAACATCTGCACAAAGCATTAACAAAGAGCAGCTTTTCATTTGTCTTGTTTGTCATATTTTCATGTTAGCAGTATTAAAAGCCTAAATCCGGACGTATTTTTTGCCATTACGCTCATTAAAGCGTGAGCTGTAACCTACAGCATACCCTTCGGTTTCAGCCACACACACTACATTTATACTTTAAGCTCCATAACCCTACTTTGCACAAATGAAAGTCATTAAAGTATTAAAGCTGAGTTATTTATTAACCATAAACTTCTGAATGCCACTCTACATCCTGAGCAGCTGTTAAAGGCACAGTGACTGACCTCTTTCAGCACCAGACTGCCCTTTGGAAACTGGCTCAGAGTCAGATTTTACATGTCATGAATAATGCACATCATTGTGCTTCACTCCACTGAATCGCACTGTTTTTCTCTCTGTGCAGAAATCATAGCTTTCTCAAGTTTTATCAGATGAGAAACAAACACATACATTGCAACAGACAGAGTGTGCAGGGGCGCTATGTTTGAGTCATCTTCTGAGGAGCGTTGTGGGAGTCCAAAAAACGCCTATGCAGAGACTTTTGCAGGTCCAGGGCGAGTGGAGGAGGAACATGAAATGACAAAAACTGGTTCCCATTCGACAACTCCTTCCTTATGTACAAAGGCATCGTGATGTGTCTTTATGCAGCCGTTATCTACACGGCAGTATATTAGTGCAACAGCGAGTCTGACAAACAGCAGCTCAACAAGTCAGAAGCCTCGAGACTGACAGTGGAAAATAAATATGTCCCTCCTCCAGCTCCTCTGTCGAGGTACCAGCTGGCACAGTCCACCGGCCTCTTGGGCTCGCTTAACATCAACCCTGTAGGCTATTAAAACCCCCTTTAAGATCACTGAATGACCCACTCCTTTGTTTTCCTAAAGCCTTGTAAATGCAGCCAGAGAAAGTCTCACTGCAAATCCTTATTGGGAACCAAAAGCAAACGAAAAGGCCAAGGCAAAAGAAGTGGAAGTCAAGCTGCCACCCTTGTTTACTTCTGCTGCGTGAGGAGCGTTCTCCCTGACATTTTCCTGGTATTGATACATCGTTGGTGCCTTTTTTGTGCTCCGAAATGGCATTGCTGATGGATGGCAGACTTTATTACCGAAGGCTTTCCCCAGATATTTTACAGCAGAAAGAAATGATGTAAATTTTTCCAGTGAAATTCATTTTATTTATGTGCATTTGTCACATAAATAGAAAATAGAAACCATATACAGCTACTATATGTCATATATGTGAATCATCATATATAGCACAGTAATGTGCAATTGGTCTTATAATGTGTCCAGGGAGCATATGAGTCGTTTAGATGTGGTAGCTAGGAATGTGTGTGTCAGTCTCTTTCCATCTAGCTGTAAAGCTATCATCACCCCAGTTAATTAGTGGTCAAAGTTGGTCTGCACATATACATCTTTTAGTTATTACATTCCATTCCATTTTTATTTGTTGGCATTCAGAGTGCAGTCTATCAAATTTGGGCTTTTTTCCCCTTCTCAGTATTTTATATATGCTACGTAAACCCATTCTGTAGACAGTTTTTGTGATATTGGTCATAAAAGAATGCATCCACATTTTCATTCATCACATGTATCTTACTCCTGAAATCCAGACACCTTCCTATATCCTTTCTCAGATATTGGTTGATCCGATTGCGTTTGGCACCATATGCCACTGATATTGCTTTGCTATTTGATTAACTTTGAATCTCACTGAACAGGCTTGGTCTTTCCTGCAGGCACATATTTGAAGAGGAAAGTTTGAACACTTAGATTCTGCACAGTAACTCAGTTTCTCTGTGATTCTCATCATCCTTAAAAGGAGGCATCTAAATCCATAAAATACATCATCGTGTCATCCGTGCAAGGGCTAATTCTATGATCCCTGTTCCTTACAGCTACTCCCCTCAGCTCCCCGTCCTGGCAGATAGCTTGGGCCAGTGGTTTGATATAAATAGGACTAACAAAACATTCCCATCTCCTTCCTGTTTGTAACACATATCTCTGATAAGGAGCCACTTACCTTTACCTTTGCAATATGATCCTGATACATTGCTTTGATGCAACATTATATATTCAGTAAAACCAGATGTTTTATATAAAAAGAATCTCAATTAATTCTGACACTGGTCAGTAGCTGTCTTATAAAAAAAAAGTCATATAAAGTAAAATATGACTTTGTGCAACTCCTGCATAAGTCCATTTTTATATAACACATGAGGCAAAAGGGGTATTTACACTGTACTTCTGTTCTCCTATAAAAGAAAATACCTGAAAAGGAAAATGTCTGGAAAATTATTGCACTTGCAGAGTGCCAAGAATGTCCTGGAAACCACTCATTTCAAAGAGGCATACAATACATAGCTGCTGGTGAATAGAAAATTGGTTGCAGATGGAAAGTCACCGTATACCAGGAGGTTTTTGGTGATGCTGTAAACAGGCAACAAGGAAGCTTTGCAGAGCTAAACTGTGTTTTTGTTTGCTTTGGACCTTTTTTGCATCTCAGAGCTAGGTTGTGTGTCAGTAGTATTTACTGTTTGCAACAGGTGCTATACACACATTTATATAGTGCTTTTCCAGTGTTATTTACATATACATATATATACACACACAAACACACACACATACAGGACTTTATTCTATGTTATCTAATTGAAATTCATCTATTTCTCTGAATGTTTTTCATTCCTATTCTTTTGCTTTTTTGTTGTCACATGTTCATCATATGCTGATATCCATCTTCACTGGAAATAATTTGTATGCTCACCCGTGTCTGTTGCATAAACACTAAGTCATGTGCTGTTAGTGTATCAGTGGCTAGCTGGCTTTAAAAAAAACAAAAAAAACCTGCACCTGTGCTGAGAATGTGACCTGGTTTGTTGTTGTTAGTAACCCCGCACGGGGATGCGCTTATCAAGTATTATGTTTCCTTGTGTGAGCGGGTCTGTGCGCCTGTATCACTCACGTTGTGGGTACATTAATGTCACGTTATAGAGCCCTGCCTGCCTTTTAAGCACAAAAAGCAAGTACTCCGTGCATCAGTTATCGCAGTTTAGACCAAAGACGAAGTTAATGTTGGGGTTAGAAAAATAGTTTAGTAAGGCTAAGACCCCAGGGAAATGATTTTAGGTCATTACAATGTTTTTGGAAGAGGAAATAGAATTATTGTGTGTGTGTGAGTGTGCATGTAGTCACCTGACAGGATCAAGATCCTGAGTATTCACAAACTCTGAATGTTTCAGACTAATAACACTCTAATGGCTGCACCAAATGACTCATAGCTCTCTGAAAACAGTCCAGACAATATAAAAAAAAGCAAAACTACTAAGAGAGCTCCACTTAGGAAGCCTTTTTTTAGAACAACCTCTTTCCCTTTAGGTCAGTTACATCTTCGATTATGTCTGTAAACAGGAAGTATTTCTTCAGATTGTCATGAAGCTTTTTTTCCTGGTCAAAGGACAGACACAAAATATACACGTACTGTATCCAGACTCACACAGAGCCGCCTCATATTTGTGTGTTCCACACTTCCGGATGTAAAGTGCCTCCAGTGTTGACTCGGTAAAGGCCAGCCAGCTATTGTCAGTCTTAGTTGCTGGCTCTGCTAATGGCTCATTCTTCTGATTAGTCTGGAACAAGACCAACACAAGCCTTTTCCATCCCCACCGCCTCACAGCTGGGTGTGCTACAGAAAATGTCCAGATTAGCAAATCTTGCATCCAGTGTTGAGCTTTAGCACGTTACACAAATAGAAGCAGCTCACTTTTCATCCAAAGAAAACATATATTTTCTTGGATTGTCAGCATTCAATGAGCAGTGATTCCCTTTAAAGTGGGACAGTTTAAAGAATGCAACAGCTGAAACAAAGTTGACTGCACATTTTTATAAGAATGCACTGTTTGGTATTAACCATCCTTTCACTATTGCTGACTCATTCCTAGTCTGTATAATGTCTGCTTATTATATCCTCACGCTGGAGCAGCATCTCAATCCATCACTCCAGCCTCCTTCATTTAAAAAGCTTCAGGGTCAGTATGGAGAGAAGGACTAACTCATGCTCATTATATATGGACATATCTGTTCACTAGAGCCAGTGGCTCCATAGTGTGGTGGTTTAAACATGTGCTTAACAAGCAAAAGATTGCCCACTTGGTCCTGAGAGGATACACAGATCCCTTAGGGGTTGCACCAGGAAGGCGATCTGTCATAAAAATCTGCAGAATTAAATATTACAGCGCTACCTGCTGCAGTCACCTCTTCCTTGGACTGCCCGAAAGCAGCTAGCTGTTTGCAAGAGCCATGACATTTGCCCTTTTCAGGTTGTGAAACATAAGGCTACAGCTTCACTTCACACAGGGACCGTTAAACTGACAAATAAATATTTTTCCATCTCGGTTGCTTGATGTAAGTGTCTCTGGCTGCAATCAAAATAATTTCGTCCAGATGGATCTTTTTTTTTTTTTTTCACTCCAACACCTTGAGCAGGGCAGGTTTGGCCGGTCTCCATGATCCACAGTGGATGTATATTCTGATGCAGTGCAGCTGAAACTGTTGACTCAGGCCTCTGAAAACACCAGGCGGAACAAAGAGAGACTGTCTAGTCAACAGCCGTGGCCAGAGAGCAGCAAGCACCTTACTAATCCTGATGTTAAAAGTAAACTTCACCAGCTCCCAAAACATGCTTATGTAACCTCTCTGATGGGCTTCTGCGACTGTCCCCGCGTTAGCGGTTTAGCTCCGCTCCCTGTTTGTGTTCAGCAGCAAATTCAGAGCAACCGCTTTGCTTAGTAAAAACTTTTACAGCAGAGAGTGATGCAAAGGAAATAATGAGCAGGTAGGAGAAGAAGTGCCAGTGCTGGAGAAAGTTAGCATGCAGTTTTTTTTCTGGCCATGTCTCCTCTGACAGCTTGCACTATTCCTTAACTTATTCTGACACTGTGGTTCATGCATGTCACTCAGCACAGCCTCTGGGTGACAGGCTGTACGTGTGTGTGTGTGTGTGTGTGTGTGTGTGTGTGTGTGTGTGTGTGTGTGTGGAAAGCTTGGACTTCTCACTGTCTTCTTGTTCACTCCCATAATGATCCACCCTCACTTACTCTCTATGTGCTAAAATCTCCAGTCAGTATCTGAACCACCCACCTCCTTTACCAGCACTCTGACGCACACCTCAAGCGGCCTCATGTCCAGTCTTCTCAGTAATTTCCCCCCGCCCCTTCCACCACACTCCTTCATTTTTGCTTACATTCTTCATCACTGCGGGATGCGCAAACAGACTTGAGACAGGGGTCAAGGCGAGTGAGTAGATAGCCACCTGCTGTTGCTCAAAAAAGAGGCTCCAGCCTGCGTGTTGAGGAGTGGCAGGAGAATAATTAGTCTGCTTTTAGCTCTGCAGAGAAAAAAAAAGAAAAGAAAAAAGAAAGTGAGAAAGTGTCCAGTCAATTCCAGCTCAATAAATCTTTTGGCATAATCACAGCAGATGTTTTTTTTATTTTTGTTTGCATCTTTTTTTAAAATTTAATTTAGAAATGGAGTCACTCGCACATACTGGTGGGATCCAAATCCAAGTCGCCCGCACTGCCATCGGTCTGACAAGGCCGGCTTTATGGAGCAAGCTGTCACCTTTATCAGTGTGCCAGGGTTTCAGAAATCTATCCAGTTGGGTTTCTGAATATCAGAGGCTCGCTGGAACAAAGAGCTGCTTCAGAGGAACAGGAAATGACTGTGACAAAGAGAGTCTGTTGATGAGAGGCACAGACACAGATCTGCCTAATCACAACCAGTCATATGTATATTATGGTGTGACTATTCAAATATCATGGAAACTATCGTGCAGCTGCTCAAATGTTTGTGTCCATGATACTCAGTTATTTCCTAGGTGGTTTCTTGGAAGTCTTTTAAGTGGGTTGTTTATGAAGTTGTTGGAGTTCTATTGTTGCTTGTCTGTGGCCTCTATGGTAAAGAGAGGGTAGATGGCCATCTTTAATAAATGGAAAATGTATAGCAGCCCTTTTTTTTTGACAAGCAAATGTTTAGTAATTTTGCTCTGTACACACAGTGTGGTCCCACCACAAGCAAGGAAAACGACATACAGTACATTTATCAGTAGGAAAAGCTGTGAAACTTGTGAAAGCACAGTGAAAAGTCAAAAAATTAATGTCCTGCTTTACAGGCCCATTCAACTGGTCTGATTGGAGTCCTCGCCTCTTCTGGCCCCCAGGCCTTATGTTTGACACCCCTGCTTTAACACCCATAAAGCAAAGCAGCTGTGATTTTTATGATAAGTGGTTTTTTTTAGGCTTGGTTTTACTCTCACCACACTCCTCTTTAGTTATAGTTTCAATACTGTAGTCCATCTTAGGTTAAAAGCTTAGGTAAACCTGCTGTTAGCTGTGCAGCACCAAACAGCAGGCAAACATACTGGAAAGCAACGTGGAGCATTTAGCTGCTAACAAGCCATGTGTTTCCCCGAGCAAATGGTAGGAAGCAAACGGCAATATTAAATTTGCTAAATTGCCAGAAACCAATCTTGACGTTGTCCCACAAACAACTGTTAGTTTACCAGCACCTCCATACTGTCAGGTTTATGTGGGGATAATTCATCAAAGCTATGTTCACAGCTTATTTATGCCACGCCAAACTGGACAAAAAAAGAAAAGAAAATCGGGACATATCAATCCATCATGAAATATTGCACGCTTCCAAAATCTGAAAGAGTAGGATATATGCCATGCGACTCACTTCCTCGGAGACCACAAGTGAAACGAGTGTTTTCATAGTAATTACAGTCAGGATGACACACTTATCCCTGTTCCCAGTAAAAATCTGCCTTCGTGCTGAACTGAACTCATAGAAATACCATAAATATTGACACCTCGTGATTTAAATAGCACTGGGAACTTCTGTGTCCTCATGCTCACCCACCACACGTTTGTCAAATGCACAATAGGTCTCGCCCCCGCTCTTCTGAGGCTCTACAAAGAAGAGGTGAAAAGAGACATCAGATTTTTTTTTTTTTAATGCGATGGGGGAAAGGACTGTAGACAAAGACATCTGCTGTTAAATGTCATGGTGGGCTAATTATATATACATGAAATGTCATTTAGCTGCAGACCAACACAGGAAATGTCACTTCTGTACATTCACATGAAATGCCACTGATTAGGTTTTCCCAATTGTTGCCCACCCCACCCCCACTTCCCCCAAATTCAAACACCTCCTTTGTATTGAAATAACAAACAACCGGATGATGTGACAATGCTGTGAATTCTAAACAGTCACATACAGGAGCTGTGTGCTTAAATAAAATTATAATGACAACTAAGCAGGTGTTCCTCTTCGAATATGGGCTCATCTGTTGCTCTGCGCTAAGCCCACTGGGCAATGGCACACTCATCCTCACTTTTTTTACCCTCTCTCTCCCACTCTGGACGTAGATGTGGAGGAGGGAGCGGTTGACAACGTGCCCAGGGAACAGGGGGTGGGGTGGGGGGTAGTGAAGCCTCTTTGCTTGGCTTTAATCATAATAGGAGTTATCTGGTGTGTAATTTGAAGCTGGGTGGCACCTAAATAAAACCCCTTTCCATCCTCCCACTCCTCACATTCACACACAGACACGTGTTTGGCTGCTCGCATTGCTTCATGAGGACACAAGGAGCCTTTGATGTTCGCTCTGAGATAAACTGTGGCTGCAACAGGACGCAGACTAACAAATGTGATCAATCTGGACTTGTAAAAGGAAAGTGTGTGAAAAGGAATCTTATCTATCTTCAGCTGTTTGAAGTTTTCCAGGGAAGACAGTCATTCCTCCCATAGCCAGCTCGCTAAACCACTGCCAGCTCCAGGAAAGCCGCCGCCCTGCTGTAGAATGTAGATGCATCTCAATTTATCCCTCGTTCACTTCTTCAGACTGTCGTCTGTACCTTTTTTTTTGCCCTTGACACAAAATACAATCTTGTTTATAAAAAAAAAAACAGAGTCGTATATCTGAATAGACTGATTTATTCGACTTGACCTTTCATCCCAAGAGGAACTTTCAGCATTGCCATGTCATCATATCTACTCACATAAAACTGTTACCAGTTTTCTTGTAACGAAAAAAGGAAAAATAAAACCTACGAAATTTCTGCAGTGTCATGTCATGAAACGAGCAACTTGCAAAAGCCCGCTCGTCCAGATGGATTTCAGCTGTTATGTACATGTAAGCATGTAAGAGTGTGTAAACAATGACTAATGTGTGCATCATTTATTTCTTTTATTTCTCTTTCATCTCCCACCTTCCCACCTGATCATGGCAGATGACCGCCCCTCCCTTAGCCTAGTTCTCCTGGAGGTTTCTTCCTGTCAAAAGGGAGTTTTTCCTTCCCACTGTCGCACACTGCATCTTCATAAGAGGTCTTTTGATTTTCAGAATATTGATGTTGATGTGTTAAGGAATAAACATATATTCTTAGTGCTTATTTGCTGATTATATTGTTTTATGTATTTTAATAAGAGAGGGCCAACTTTGAGTGAACTAGGCTGACAGGAAACTGCATTTGCAGAGCATATGAGGTGCAGACAGAAAGTGAAACTAAGCAGAGTGTTCGAAACTTAGAGTGTGTGACGTGCTGCAGAAGTATATAAACAACCATGCGGCTATTGCTGCTTTCAGACCTGAGCTTGTGTGTTCGTGTAAAATAAAGATAATTTTTTGAGTTAGACCACTTTGAGCCTTGAGTTTTTCTTGGCCGCCAAAAGAATACAAAGAACTGAATTTAATAGCTGGTATCCTATATTCTAAAGAGCTTTGAGTCGACTCTTGTTGTGATTTTGCGCAACAAATATTTCTCACCTCTGAAAGGTGCAGCACACATTAAAGTTTTTAACTCATTTGTAAACCTTCTTATTTTGGATTGGTCATCACGAAGTGCAATATATGCTGCAGATTAAACTCACGTCTTTTCTTTTCTTCTCCTTTTCGTTTCTCTTCCTTCAGGGCAGGAGAGCTTCAACTCCCGTTCCCTGGCTCTGCAGGCCCAGAAGAAGATCCTGAGTAAGATGGCCACCATGGTGGTGGCTAACATGCTGACGGATGATACCAGCAGTGAGATCTTGGACGAGCTCTACAAGGCGAGTCGGGAGTTCACCAAGAGCAAGAAGGAGGCCCACAAGATCATCAAGGACGTCATCAAGATTGCTCTGAAGATTGGCATCTTATACCGTAACCACCAGTTCAGCCCGGATGAGCTGGACACAGTGGAGCGCTTCAAGAAGAAGATGAACCAGGCGGCCATGACGGCGGTGTCGTTCTACGAGGTGGAGTACACCTTTGACCGGAATATTCTGTCAGAGCTTCTGCTAGAGTGCAGGGACCTGCTTCACGCCTTGGTCGAGCAGCACCTGACCGCACGTTCACATGCCCGCATCGATCACGTTTTCAACCATTTTGCCCACGGGGAGTTCCTGGCCGAGCTGTACGGAGACGGAGAGGAGTACAGACTCTCTCTGAGGAAGATCTGCAATGGCATCAACAAACTGCTGGACGAAGGAACGCTTTAACCTCTTGCACTTGACCCCTTTCACCTCAAGCTCTTTCTCCCTTTGCTCCTTTGTATGTCCTTTTCACTTGACTGCCACATCCTCTTATTGCTCTCGTCTTCCTGTTTCTTCCACATCGATTTCCACGGAGGTTGTTGTAACATCCTGCTGTTATGATTCAATGAGGGAATTTTTTTTTTTTTGGACTGTCTTTACACTCAGTGGAATCCTTTCTGCACGCTAAGACAGCCTGTTTCACATTGTATGCATTTTACATCCTCTTTGTGTGCAAAAGTGTACTGTACCAATGGCCAAAAAAAAACTTGCAGTAGGTATATTTGGATATGGAAGATAATCAGTTGTAGTAATCAGTCTTTCTATGTGTGGTTGCATGTGTGCGTGTATGAGAGGATGGCTGCGTGTGCTTGTATGGGATCCGCTTGAATAATGTTGTGTAGTGTTTGTACATAAGACCAATAATGACCTGGTATGTATTATGTATCTGTGTCAATCTTCTCAACAAGGGTGTAACACGTGTTCTTTATTAAAGATTTCTTTAAATCATTATTTTGCATTTTTTCCTGACAACAAAAGCTCCACATGGGCTGGGAAAGCTTTTAGGAAACAAGAGTTTGTTCCCTCGTGTTGGCAGTCATAACGCTAATTTTCTCCCGTGACTCACGTCGTAGTCAACTGAAAAAGGAAAACAATGATTTGCTTAATTGCTAACCAGTTACTCTCTTTTACACTAGAATAGGTCTTTTAAGGGGAAGTATATGGGGGGACTTTCTTGTCCATTTGACCCAGATGCATGCCAGACATAAATCTGCACATGTTTTGAAATGTCCAGAGAATTCAGTGATTTGTTATTTCTGGTTCATTAGATGCCCTCTGCCTCTGTTCTGCTCCCCAGGCCAGGAAAACATATTACTGGTGGTTTGGTGTGACTCCAGCAGCGTAACTCTGGCTGCCAGTAGAGAAGAAGTCCAGTTTTATGTCTGTGTTCTCTTACAGAAAACACAGAACAAGAAGACCACCCACCCAATGTTCACCCGTTTGCACTCACTCTCAGTCAGATCCAGACGTCGAAATACTCATGCAGCTATTGTTACTGGATACTTAATTTCATGTCATTCACCATAAACTTCCATTACATCTATAAATCTTTGTTCTTCTAATTCCCGACCATTGCACAAAACCTCCAGCTGTTTCCAGATTCTTAAATCAAACAGTCTGGATATGAGGCCGGGAAATAAAAGTGGACGCATAATTTATAATGTTGACTAGTTTGAATTAAAGAACTGCTACAGGAAAAAAAAAGACCGCACACACGTACGCGCACGTGCGCCTCTCCTCTACTTTTTTGTGGATTTCCTTCCATTGGCTCATAGAGGCCGATTTATAATAATCAGTCATCTCATGTAACTCTCTGTAACAGATTTTCGTTTTAATTCTCAA
Organism: Haplochromis burtoni; assembly: GCF_018398535.1. Taxonomy (NCBI): domain Eukaryota; kingdom Metazoa; phylum Chordata; class Actinopteri; order Cichliformes; family Cichlidae; genus Haplochromis; species Haplochromis burtoni. The sequence goes on from NW_024582623.1 coordinate 91,819, forward strand.
AATATCTAACTTGTCCTTTAACCTAATTCAAACTTTATCTTAAACTTTATGTAGATCCTGTGGTCAAGACGGACCCGGCTGTAACTGGGTCAGTCTTGACTTTCGACTGACTTTCGGCCTCTTGTGTGGGTCAAGCTTTAAAAACATTGAATCTGACATTTCCCAGAATGCCACCAAAATGGTCTTTTCTTTGAACCCAAACCGCCTCCAATGAATTCATATAAACATCTAGGAAAAATGAAGTTTGTAATGCAGTCCCCAAACCCAGGGCAAAAAAACCACCCTTGTAAAGTCATTTCTCAGACTTTGATAAAAACCTTCCAGAACCACAGACATACTACTAACTGCCTCAGATGAGCACTTGTGTTAAATTATCTAATATGCAGAAGAACAGTAAATGTAAGCAAAACCTCAAAACGAATGAGATATTCTCTCGTTAGAAGGTTAGAAGTTCAAGAAGGACACACATACACAAAACAGAGGAGAAAACACAGAAAGCTCGGTGATGTAAAACGCCCTGCGGCTTAATGAACTTCCTGAGCGCCGTCTTCAAAGGATCAGAGGGTGAAGAAGAAGTCAGCAGCATTATATCTTGTCAGCTGGTTATAAAGAGACCCCACAGCTGATAATTCCACTGGAAATTCCCATTTTCGATCTCCACTGAAAAACATATGACCCTTCAAAATGTTTATGAGGAACACATACAGCACATGCAGTGACATTTCACCCACAATTACCTTCCATTAGCAGAGATTGCTTCAGGTTTTCGGTGCCTTTTTCTGTCCGCTCTTGTCGGTCCTCCCCAGCACTCCTGTGGATGGAAGGAAAGCGTAGACCTCTAGTGGTGAAATAACTTCTTACACATGTTAGTACTTTTGCTAAATGCGAGGGCTGCCAGTTACAAAAAGCAGTGCAGCTAATCATCTGTCAAAGCTTTTACTCAAATGGGACAAAGAAATCCCTATTTACACATGTCACAGATGGGAAAGGGAATTAAAAAATTATATTTGAGACATGCAACCAGTTGTTTGTCCCACATAACCACAGGGGGGGTTCTCTTAAAAATAAAAAGAAAGAAAGGAAGGAAGGAAGAAAGAAAGAAAAGATAAATGAAGTGTTTCCCTGACAGTCTGTCTGAAGGAGGCTGTAAATAGATGACATATCAAAAGCAGTGCCTCCGTGGATTGGATTGAGCTGAACTGACTTTGAAGTCTCAACAGTTTCCCCCTGAGTCTTACATGAGCAGAGACTTCATGTCTTTCCATCTATTTTGTTCTCCAGAGAATGCCTCTGTTCAGGCCCTCACAAAAGAGATTCAGATGGCATTTGCAAACAGAGGAAAAAGACAAATAAATACCAGGTCAGCTTGCTCCTCAGCACCTCTTCTCCCCAAACACAGGCTCAAAGATCCGGCCTCTAGGCACAAACGCGCAACGCCAACTACTGGCTTTCTTAGAAATGCATTAATAAACAGCACGTTGAACGTACTCAAGAGGAATCTTTGATTCAAACCACAGACGGTTTAAAGGATGAATATTGCATGGGCTAAGGGCTTTTGAGGCCCTGATAAACTGTGTCACGTGATTTTACTTCTGTCAGAGTAGTTGGCTCAAGGATGCATTAGCAGCTAAACATTTGTGCCTGTAGTCCCAAGGCGAGGAGACGAAATTCTCAGAAAACTCTTTGAATTACGATGTTTTCTGAGAATTTCCCCACAGTGTTGAGAAATATAACAGTTATTTAAAACACATAGCTCATAACAACAAAAGGTGGGAAAACTATCAGGAGCAGAGAAGAGAACTAATAAGACCTTCACTCTTATAATGGTTTTGATGAATTTCTGCAGAGAGGCTCTCACATCTCCCTCACCCAGTGCAATAACACTGCAACGCTAAAAATGGAAGCGATCGCAGCAGTAAGATATTTGGCAATCGGAAAAATATCCTGTGGACTTTCTCATGAGCGGAGTGATTACACAACCAAATGCATACCCTTTAACAGTCTCACATTGTCACGCACTTTACTCTACTTCCGCTGGAAGTGCACGCCTTGCACGCTTATAAAAAGAGGTATGTCATGCACCCAGGTCAGAGATGTGATATTTGTTTTTGTTTTGGGTCATTTTTACTTTGAACCTGTGTTTATTATTTCATGTTCTGTTTGGTTTTCAGTGTGTTTATTGTTTTCCATTTGATTCTCATGTTCCTTACTATCTTGAGACGTCAGTTCTTTGTTTCAGTTCCTGTTTATTTCCATTAGTTTTCTGGTTGGTGTTTGTTTTTTCCTGACCTTCTGTCCATGTCTTTCTGTGTCAAGGTTATGTATGTTAGGGTCTTGCCTCTAGTAGGAGCTTTGCTAGTTTTAACTTTCTCTGCCTTGCTGTCCTTGTGATTAGTTTAAGCTGTTTCTTGTTAATCAGGGGTTTCCAGTTTTCTTACCTTTGTCACTATGTGTGTTAACCTCCCCCTAGTGTGTTCTCTGTTTCTCTTGAAGTGTTTGAATTTATTGTTTGTGTTGTTGTTTTGGACTTTGGAATATTAACTAATAAAAGGTCAGCCTATCAGTGAGTCTTGCACTTGACTCCTGCAACTTGCTCCACCCTGTGACGGTGAATTCAGCAAACTTCCTCAGCGTAGCTGGTGTGACTTGAATGCAGAACTATTTTCCACATTGATATCAAAGTACTACGTTTTTGAAGTATAGGACAAGACAGTAGCAGTGCCATGTGCTTTGAAGGACCACCGCACAAGATTAATGCTCCATCAGCCAGTCACAAATGTTAGGGAGAAATCCTCAGTTGTGTTCTTCAGCATAATTGGATGTTTCAGCCTTTTGGCCCATTACATGCTGATCAGACCTTGGTTTGTATCCCTGAAATCTCGGGGTCCTGCTGGGGTCTTTACTCCTCATCCACATCAGTTATCTACAGCACCCACCAGACACCAGAGATTTCCCCAGTTAGTTGTGCGTCCAGGTAAACCTGCCACGAGGGAGGCTCATGTTGGAGGCAGTGAGGATGTCTCTAAGTGTAGCTGGGGTTGAACACAAGGGGCATGCGAAGCTACCAACATTACAACTGCACAGTAAAAAAATGTAATCATAATCAATAGCATGTAAATAGATAACTGTGTTGGTAACCCCGAGCTTTCCTTTTTTAACCAAACAGCTGAAAGAATGAATGTGTCACAGGAGTTTCAGACGCTTTCTAGTTCAATGTTTCTCTGAGAATCACTTGTAAGTGAGGACTTCTTACTAGATTTATATTTAGGCTGTTTAAAAAACTCCCCGTGATTTTCCTCAGAATGTTTGTGAGCCGTGGTGGACTCGATCCACAGGACCCAAGAAGAAAGACACCCCAACTCTGTCACATTAGCGTTCATACATTTTAACCGTTGTTTGTGGGTCCAAGATGTTGAGTGCAGTCCTGAATTGGGGGTAGCCCACATTGGAACTCACCTTAAACTTCTTTGCTATTTTAAATATTTATTAGACACCAATATTTGGATCATAAAGTTATACTCCAAATTTAAAAACAAGGAAAATATTTCATTTTTAAACACTGACTTAAAAAATTGCATGATTTTAGGACTTTGCTACAGGTAATTCAGCAGAGGTTAGTTACTGGTTAGTTGAGATTAGTCACTGATCACAGTTTATAAGACCTGTAAGGCTTTCAGTGAACGACAAAACCATACTTTATATTTTCATAATGAAAAAATCAAAGTGAAAAGCTCATTTCAGGCTCATATGTTTCACAGCTCTGTTTAGCATGAATGGCAAAAAATAACATGAGTTGTGTTTTATTCAACAAACACACGATGGCAGCATATTCACTATACATCACTGAAGTAATGCAGTAAAAAGCTTTTGTATATACTTTTTATAATCATATGCGTTGTTCAAAACCAGAATCAGAATAAATGGTAAATGTCCTGTATTTAAGTCCATAGGGACTTTTTACTTAGTCCCTATGGACCCCAAAGCGCTTTACACTACATTCAGTCATTCACCCATTCACACACACATTCACACACTGGTGATGGCAGCTACATTGTAGCCACAGCTGCCCTGGGGCGCACTGACAGAGGATGCTTACAGCTGCTCCAAGAACATAAGATAGCAGAGTAATAAAATGTTCAACTATACTTGCATTGAGTCATCTTTACCAGTTGTACTCTAATTGTACATTTGGAGCTGAGTCAAGTACAGTTTCAATTTTTCTTTCTCTTCTTGGAATAATCCGTCAGAAATATGGACATAGATATTTTTCCTACTAAATATTTTCCATAAATGGTTGAAAATATTTTGCATCACAAAATAAAATTTCTAATAAAAGTATTCAATCACTTTCTGTTTTGTCACAAAATCACAATCAGTTTTTTTCCCCACATACAATTCACTTGTGCTTGTTGTATTTAAGCTTCTCCAACACAATTTGCATATTTTCACAGGTTTCTTTTAATTGGACAGAATGACCAGCTGGCACAGACTGACACTGTAATTTAAGGCTGGCTTTTGACCTGTCAGCCTCCACTCATCTGCATCATGCTCACAACTCACCGACCACAAAAGAACCTCAGCTATAGACAGATACATCGTCCATTTCACATAATGGAATTAGATCTTTCTAACGATGCCTCTAAAAACAAACTTCAAAGTCTTCATTACTAGATCGATGGAGACAAAAGATCTTCAGATCTTCGGGTCTCAGAGCTGATGGCAAGTTAGTAGAATTGGCAATCATCAATGTGATTCTGGTGTCTCACTACCAAAATAAGCAGAGTATACCTTCTTTTCTTTTTTTTTAATAAAATCTGTCACTGTCCCTGGTTTTTGTGAAGCATCCACAAATACAGCAGAAAACATCTGGATCATGTGTACAATTGTCTTTTGTTCAAAAAACGTGCAAAATGAATAGTATTTCTGAATCAGTAACGAGTGCTAGGTTTCAGAATAGTTATGGGTTATGGGATTAAGGACGGTGGGTGTAATTAGAGCTACCACACACAAGGTGTCACTAGTGTACTACTTTTTTTGTCCATGCCAATTAACAGATAAAAAGAGAAAAGGTTTGTTGGGGTAAATCAAATATGGGGGATTGTAGAAAAAATTCACAAAGAAATAGCTGTTGTTACTTTCTTTTGCAGTTATGAGCAAAATAAAGTGATTGTTGTACATCCTCAATCTCTTCTTTTCATTGCTTAGATGATTAAATCATATTGACTGGAGGGGGTCTGTTAGAGTGTAGCATACTGTATAATCTGGTGTTGGCAGCGCTCCTGTTCAGAGACTGCTGAGGCAGCCAGAGGACAGGAAGTGCAGTCGTCCCACAGCAGGTGGCAAACATCCTATTTTGTACCGCAATGAGCACCGTGATGTAGCAGGGTCAGTGCTACAGCTTTAAAGCATCTGCACTGTGATGAATAAAAGTGATAAGAAAAACTAATAAGATGCCCTCAAATAGAAGACAGAGAACTAGAACTCACATTAAACTGCAATACAGTATAACAGCTGTGCTGCACAGGTTAACGGAGCACATCTTTGTTAGTCTCTGTAACTCTGTTTTTTCACCCAGCCCATACAATTCTATTCAGAAGTCTTGAGATACTCCTCAGTTTTTCATTATTTGCTTTTGTCAAGTGGTTAATATAGCAATAGTTCTGTGGGCTTTCTAAAGGTCGTTCAAAGTTCTTCTTTGGACATTGGTTGCTTTGTTACTCATTTTCAGTCCGGTCCTTGTACCTGATCATTTTTTGTTTGGTTCCTTGGACTATTAGCTGAAAACTTGGCATTTCTCAATATAGTGTGCAGTGTGTCCTTGAACATTTTCAGTAAATTGGACAAGTGGAGGACAGAAGAGGAAGCAGCACACCGACATTTACAGTAAACAGTACCTGAAAGTCATGTCTTTAAGAGGAAAAGAAAGACCTGAAAAATACCCGAGAGATGCTTCATTTGATTCATCTACTATTTGCTGAAGCCTTGTCACAAATGATCTCTGTGGAAGGACAACAGGGAACAGATTCTTTTTTAACAATGATCCCAAACAAAGTGTCAATGCAGTAAAAGCATATCTTGATAAAAACACACAGTCACGAATTGGCCTCCCCAGAGCTCAGACCTCAACATACAGTGTGGGATCATCCTGACAGATAACAGAACAAAAGGTACACACATCCAAAGAAGAGCTTTGAATGTCCTTCAAGTAGCCTGGAGAACTATTCCTGAAGACTGCTTGAAGACATGGCAAATAAACTTCTCTAAGAGAGTTCACAGTGTGTTGAAGAAAAAAGGTGGTCAAATGCTGACTTTTAAGCTTTTTTGAAGACTTGTACAAACTCTCAAATGCTGTAGTTCAATGTATGATTACATGTTTTAATAAACTATGACACCTATTACCTATTTTCCAAGAAAATTATAAAAACATATGTCTTTGCACAGTACAGTGCATACTGTTTACTGTTAAAAATTATTCCTCTCAGTTTAAGCCTAAGAAAATTAAATATTTTATGAACACAAACTAGATATTATGTTTACCTTTTGATAATGTTGGCAATAAATGAACACCTGCTTTTCCTAACAAACCAGTATGTGAGAGGGAAAAAAAGAATATTGACCTATACCACACCATGTTGTATTTTTTATATATAATTCAACGAAAAGCAAACAATTTTAACAACAGACAAACACATAAACCAGTAGCACCAAGTATTAACAAGGAAGAGATCTCATAGGTTCCCTCCTAATGTCCTGTGAGGGGAGAAAGTCAGCCTATCAAACCTATTCTTTAGGTTTGCCAACCTAAAGAATAACATTGAAGCTTGTCAAACCAACAAACATGAATGATGTGACATGAAGAAAAATTGTCCAATTATTGACCGGGATGCACTTTAAGCTAAAGCCGGAGGATTAGCAGTGACAGGCCACATCATCCAGCTCATATGCTCCTAATGACTGTCTGGTTGCATCCAGACAGCCCGCTGCTTTCACACTGTGACATGTGAAATATGAGTGCGCTGCAGACCGACAGCTTTCAGGATGGCATCTGATTTTTTGGATGAACCATTTGAACTATTAAGTGCAAAACAAATGAAGTTTATCTCCTGCACTCATTTTTTTTTCGCAAGAACTTTAAAATCCAAGTATTTCATTTTGTTATACCACTTCAAACCACCTGCTGGTTCCTTCATGAAACAAGCCTAAATCTAATTAGCGGCCAAAGGACAGCGGTCATAAAACGAGCCTGATGTGCGTGTGCACCCTTTGTTTATGTGCTCAAATGCTGTTTTAATAGCGGTTGCTATTGACAAGAAGATCTACAACCATGACGCAGGTTGTGGATGACGCACGGAGTGGGCGGGGTCACCCCCCACTGCTCATGTGCTGCAAAAAAATCATACTCAGCTTTACGGCTTTGCTTCGTCTTCTCTTCAGTTTTATGTGTTATCAATTAATTATCTGATCCTACATAAATATTCTTTACTTTCAGCGCAGTCTCGCGTGTTTTAGATGATTTTTTCCCCACTAAAAGTGGTTGATGATCATAAACGCATCAAATATCCACACAGCAGAATCTTAACTTGTTCTCACGTTTTGCAGCAGTGTGTGTGAAACTATCGCCCTTGCTTCCACGCATTATTAATGGAGAACTTCTAAGATATGTAGGTGGACTTCACGTGCACATCAACACTTTTTACAGTGTTTAACTCCTCTTCCTCCCTCCCTCTCTCTCCCCCTCCTCCTCCTAAGTAAAGGCAGAAGGGGGCAGGTCTTGTTGTAGTGGGCTCTTTTACTGCCGTAGCAGGTGATGCTGTAGCTCACACGGGGCTTGGAGAGCCTCCCTGCTTATCTGGTTATAATTACAGAGACCGTGACCTGTTTTCAGCACTTCGGCTCGTCAACAGCTCCAGTGGAGAGACTTGACCAGCCCCGACCCCGCCCGGTACGTCAGGCAGAAGCGGGTTCCTCAGGGCGGCAGTTTCAGCACCATCGGCCGGCCGAAGCGCAGCGGAGCTGTCCACACATTCAGCACTTTTGTTGGGGAGGAGGAAACCGGACAGCAGGGACACCGAGGAAAAATAGACAAGTTATTATCACCATGGCGTCAAAACACGTTGGCCTTTTCGTCCTTTTCCAGCTTCTTGCCCTGAATGTAGTGAGCCAGACATCTGCCTTCCCCACACCTACACCAGCCTCAGCGGACGGTGAGTTGAAACCAATCGTGGAATTCTCTTCTCAGTCTGCGGGCTGGTGGAGCAGTGATTGCTTAGGGGATTTTATAAAATGCCACAAAGTAGTCCACAATGGAAGTCTTTATTTAAGCACATGGTTGTTGAAATGTTAAAAAAAAAAATCCAAAAAAAATCCTACTAAGTTGATATTTCTGTGGGTTTTATACGTTTTAGAGCTCCAGGTTAAATTTAGTTTTAAATCTGTTGATTCATAAATCATAACAGCACAATAATGAGTATATAAATAAACAAAAAGCGGACTCCCTAAAGTTAAGGTCCAGCTCGGCAGTGCCTGACCGGTGGTGTTTCTAAAGGCGCCTGGCTCGAGGCCGCTTGTGGTCTATTTTCGCTGCATTTTAATCTTTTGTTTGATAATCCGATTAAGCTGTGCTTGTGCGGTGGCGAGTTAGGAGAGCAGGGACGCATGAAGGCTACGCATTTATTCAATAAAGTTAGTTTTTTTTAAATGAGACATGTTTAACTATCTTACTGGTTGTACAGTTGTTAGTTATCTATTGGTTTGTATTTTATTTTTTAATTTTTTTCGTGTTGACCCCTGTACTGGGTGACTTTTCACTGTTCTGGGGAGACCTTTAAAAGGTCAGGAAACCTTTGGTAACACAGTGACCTATCCTTTGTTTTTCACCTTTTTTTCTCTTGTTACAGTTTTTTGGCTCTGAGATGAGCCTCATCGACAGCCAGGCTGCTTATTTGTAATATAGGACAAAGGGAGTATAACAAAATCTATGTGGGATTATAATTTAAGAATAGGATGAGCATCACTATAATATTAAATATATCTATTTTCTATACTGTTCATTTGAGCCTCCTGTACAAGTATTTCACAGCATTGATTTTATATTAACATTTCAAATCTGGCTCTGTCAGTAATAAAGTCTGGACAATCCAGCTGTTTAGTAACTGCATGCATTTTTTTCCTGGCACAGATAAAACTGTGTACAATAGACAGCTGACAGAAGAAAGACCTCTGCAAGAGCAGGTAAGCTCCTTTCTCCTCCAATATCCGGACAAATGAGCTTTATGGCCACTTGGCAAATAACTGGGGTATTAACCCGGCAAACATTATTAATCAGAGCTTATATCCTGAGTGGAAATTATTTTTTGAATTTCCTCAGATCGCAGAGGCGGACAGCGTGAAGGCTGCAGTACAGTCAGCTGGTAAGGGGAAACCTTATTGCCAATCAATTAATGACTTTATTTCCGCCTGCCGAGTGGAATCATGTTGCAGCACTTCCAGTAAAACAGAATTCATCCGTACTGAGAAGAAAAACTGCTGCAGCCACAGTAATGTAAGATGAGTTCATCTTTAGCGCTCACTTTTCTTTACCCCCCTTTTCTGTTTCCTCTGCCCAACAGAGTCAGAGCAGAACCACGATGACTTCACCATGCTCAAGTCGCTGGCTCAAGGCCCGAAATCAAAGGAGACCACCGAGGTGCCTGCCAATAAGAAGGACGATCAGTACATTCCTGACGAGTCAGATTCCACCAAGAGCCGACGTCTCGCTGAGGACTATGACTCCACCAAGAACGGGATGGACTACGGCAAGTACCAGGGTACACGCTGTCATGATTTCATGCACTGTAACTTTGGCCCCTTTGCTACAGGCAGGCTTCACGCTGCGTGCTTCTGTCCTTTCGCTGGCAGGACACCGGGCAGGCGTTTTAAGGAAGAGCAGGCAGGATAAACACATGAGTGTGTGATGGGGATGAGCAGAGACAAGAGTCAGAGAGAGAATATGTGAATGCATGATTATCCTCTCCCTGACTGCGTTTGTGAACGCTGATGTTCAGCTACAGTGCTGGCTTCTTCTTTAATTTCTTCACAGGAAGCTGTGTGAACACATAGCCTGGCATGGTTGAATATTAGTGCAGTATCTCATCTCTGTCCCATGTAAATAATGCCTGTCACTGCTCTGGCTTTGACTTAAGACGTGATGTAAAATGCATTCATCCCCAGTTGCTGTCATTGCTCTTTTAATATTTGTAAATTTAGCCAAAACACATTTCTCAACATTTATATTTGGGGGGTTTTTTTTGTTTTTTTTTTGTCTCACTGGACTTTATCAGATGTGCACACGTTTGGCTGCATGTAATTTTATCATCAGCATATGAGCTGTCTCTGAGGTGAGGTGACTCTGACACAAACCACTGAGCGCCGTCCTTTATTGATTTGTGCATAAAGTCCAACAATGAAAAGTGGCTATATTTGGCAAGTGTGGTCTAGATTTCATTTCTCATTTTGCAGCGTGAAGCAAAAATAGGTTCCTGGTGTTTGAAGGCTAAATGCATCAGCGATGATTCAGTCAGGCCAGTGCAGGCACAAGCATCCTGTCGATGCTTATTTTTATTGTCTTTGGACTTTGAGAAGCAGCAGAGGATGTTATGTAAGAGAACAAGCTGTAAAAATTGCACATTTCGTGCTCAGTAATAGAGGCAGAGATATGGTGAATGTGAGGAGAGGGAAAACAACTTTTTACTAGCAAATCTAATAAAAGAGAGACTTGTTTCCAGGTCCAGGTTTGACATTTTATTGTGAAAATGAAAAAAGAAAAACAGAAAAGTTGAATCAAAGTAAAGAAGTGAAGAAGTGAAGAAAGAAAAGGATCTTTAGTCGATGTAGTGCACACATTAAAGCAGCTAAAAAAGTGTCTCGAGAAAGCTACCAAACGATAACACGAGTGTCCTCTCCTTTCAGACGACCCAGAAAGCTTCCGCCAAATCGACGGCACCCCGCTGACGGCTGATGCCATTGTTCAGAAGATTGCGAATAAGATCTACGAGGAAGACGACAGGGGAGTGTTCGACAGGATCGTCTCCAAACTGCTCAAACTGGGGCTGGTAAGTTGTAAGCTTCCATCATTCAGTTCAGCACAGCACGCCGCATGGCATTTTCTCAGCGGGAGCCCTCTCTCTCTCTCCCTCTCTGTGCGCTCGCTGCTTCCTCATGGGTTAAGATTTAGAGACGTGTGAATTGTTCTGTGTTTGCACCATTTTGGCTGTGAATTGCTTTTTTTTGTTTGTTTGTTTGCTTTTTGCCAGTCAATAAAAACTTTTTCAGTCCTCCCTGAGACGGAGAGCTCAGTGATAGTGATCAATACGTGATATATGGAGTTTTATCACCAGTCCACCAGTATCCATCTTACAGTCCATTTCTTACCGCACACAATCATTCTCAGCCTGCCTCTTTCACTTTGCTGTCTTATAGATCACCGAAAATCAGGCAGATACTCTGGAGTACAAGGTGGCAGAGGCTCTCCAGGATCTCATCACCAAAAACGCCAAAAACAACGAGATTGAGGACGTTGACCAAGAAGCTAGAGGTGCTCAGGATGATGAGGATTCTGACACAAATGCGGTAAAACCTCCAAAAAAATGGTGAATGTAATGATAATAAGAATAAGGATGACAACAATAACAAAAAACAACACCCTTTCAGGACACATGGGAGCCACCCAGGAGGCGCTACGAGGAGGATGAGGATGAGGAGGATGATGAGATTGAAGACGAGGTGGACAGAGATGCGGAAGAAGATGGGGACAACGTCTGGGACAGGGATGCTGACGACGGTAATGAGGTGAGCCCTGAAGATGGGCTCCAGGACCTGCAGTACTTCCCAAACTTCTACCGTCTGCTTAAAAGTCTCAACTCAGGTACAAAAACAAATATGTCCACAAAGTCTCTGTGATGCGTTAGACCACACCCAAAAATATCTTTGTTACACTCAATTCCACCCCAAGATAGCAGTTCTTCAGATCGAGAACAGGGTTAGATTGTTAATCTTGGTGATGTTGTTTTCAGAGATCGAGGTGCAGCTTGTTTTGTTCACCATTTTTCCCTTTACAGATCTAGGAAGTGCAGATCAAATACACACACACACACACACACACACAAAACTAATTATTTATAATCCAATCATTATAACCCCTAGAGTCAAACAACATGTGGTCACATAAAGGCCACGGTAGGCAGTTACCATTATTAGACACCGGTTTGCGATTTGTCTTCTGCTCTGCTGTTGCAGAACAAGACACCCAGGAAAGAGAGACGCTGATCACGATCATGAAGACTCTGATTGACTTTGTCAAAATGATGGTGAAGTACGGCACCATCACGCCAGAGGACGGAGTGTCCTATCTGGGTAAGACATAACGTAATGCTAATGTTGTGTAACGGTTGGAGATTCTCAGCGATTTAATGGGAGGCAAAGGATTGTATAATAGATGGCAGAAGTCCTTGAAGATCCTGCTCTATTTGTGGTAAATAATATTATGTACATGCAGGACATCGTCATAATCCAGTAATGTTGATCTTGACAGATCATTTTTCATCTTGGTAATGGTAATGACAAAGTAGCACAAAGTCAATTTATTGGCTTTTTCCAGCTGCAATTCAAGGTCTTAATGTGGTTGGCATGTTGAGTGCTATAAAAAGTCCCATGGGGCTTCTAATGTGAGCTTGGACAACATCATTATTTGATCAGATCAGCAGCGCAGCACAGACACAGTGATGTTTTACTTTTTCTTCTTTCTTCTCTGTTTTCCTTCTGTTGGATTCAATCAGAGCTCTAATGCAGTTTTAACATTTGTCACGCTGATTGCAAGCTCATGTTTGCATCTCTGCAGTGGCACCTCTGGATCACAGCTATCAGGTCGACTTTTAAAAACAATTCATTAACTTGAGCTTTGTTTAAAGAACCATATGGTTTCCATTTCTATTCCTTTTTTTTTAAATCATTTTTCCCAGTTTTTACTGGAAAGAGTTTCACTAAAGAGTTACTGCGTTATTTTATCAGCACACAAACAAACAGCAGAAACAAACTGGGCATTTGGCATTAACAGGTCATGGAAACTAACATGTTTTACCTAATAACTGTTGATCTGTTTGCCTTAAAATCATAATACAATTTTTTGTGTCTGTTAAAACTGTTGGATAAGAGTTGATTTCTAATTTTGACCATAATTTTGATGAAGATCTTCAAAAGCTATTGAGTGGATTTTAGTTTTTTGAAGCCTTTTTTTGTTGCAGTCACTTGAAATCATCGATAAAGCTGCCAAATCTAGATTACTGACCACCAATGTTTGAACTTGTTTTGCTTACATGTGTAGCTAACATGCGGATAAAAGGTGTAGGTTTCCACCCATCCGCTGCATTAACCAGCTGGACGTACATGCGCACATTTCTCTGTCTCCGAGTTACCTGAGCTTTCCCCCTGTGCTCTGTTTGCGTTCAGTCAAGCTAATGTTCGCTATCAGCCGACGCAGTGGAGCGTAAAGCCTGCAGAGACAGATTAGTGTCAAGGGCACCCTGTAAAATCAGACTGCTTGCTTTCTTTTTTTTAATGGACGTCCATCACATCACTGGCCAGTGGAAAAGTCAGGCACGTTTAAGGGACAGCTGTCAACTCTGTTTGACATTCAGTCATAGAAAGAGACAACGGAAATAAAATCTTCTTTCATGCATACTTAGGACCGAGTTCGACTTTAACATCAGGTTCTATTCTTCAAGCTTCTAGAATTCTAACATATGTCTTTTTGTTACTTGTTCTCTCAAAGCTTAAAGATATTTAAAACACAGTCCTTAGATCCTTGGGTCTGGGAGGGCTAACCTGCCGTATGTCGGTTATAAAAAGATGAATCAATTCTCCTTTGAGTGACCCCTGACAGCAGCTGGCCAGTGTTGTTTCTTACACAGAGGAAATGACCACTGCTGATGTCACTTACAAAAGCAAACAGCCATATACCACGAGAGCGGATGTGAGTTTCCTAGGCAACCCCTCTGGCTTTATAGCATAGGTTGCAATAAGATAATGGAAAAACAATACGTAAATGCCCCCCTCCCCCCCATGCCCATCTGCCTGTGGCGCTCCAGTGAGTCACACAGGTACACGAGTGAATACACACAGCTGTCAATCTGCCAGCGGATGATGCGGGACTTGAGCTAGAAAGTAAGACGTGGGGGAGAGAGTGGGCGAGTAAGAAATGTTGTGTGCGTGTGCGTGCGAGCACAGAGGAGAGAGTAAAATAATGGGCTTCCACTGTGGCACAGGTGGGAGGAGGTGGAGTGAATACACAGAAAGTGCAGAGCAGAGTGAGATGGTTGAATAATAAAAAAGAAAAATGGAGGAAGGAGGCCGGAGCGAGCAAAGATGAAAGAGGAAATTGCAAAGCTCTACGATGTTCGGTGACAGCAAACAAACTGAACCTTTCTGTTTGTCTTACATCTTTATCGTCCTTCTGTCCTAATATCCACCATCAAAAACTCTTTTGCTCCTCCGCTCCCATATGTGGTCATATTTTATTCACCAAACTCTACCAATCCATAATTTTATTTTATTTTATTCCAGTATATATGACCTCTTTCAGACAGTGAGGTGCACTTTGGGAGTTTGAGTAAACATTTATTAACCAAAATAATACAACTCTGTGGGGAACTTAATTACGCTATGAGGGAACCATATCTGCAGACTTGTAATTATATCAGCTGTGTCTTCATAGAAAATAATCTTCACAGAATACATAAAAAAAACACTTAAGAGTCCTTCTACCTGCTCATAAATGCACTGTAGGGATTAAATGCGTAAATAAATCTTTTAAATGCTAAATGAGGGGACTGTGAGGTACATCTGAGAACATCTGCTTCCTTTATTTTTGAACATGAGGTTCACCCCTTTGTTAATCCAGATAGGACTGGATGTCTCATTAAGCTGCATTACCTGGTTGTCTCATTCCATGTTTTCTAACACCTAAGTGAGACCATCATGACCATATATGCATACCTGGTCTATCCCCCCCAAATAAATGCAGCCATTTTTTTTTTGTCTTTATGAGTGATTAAAAGAGAATAAATAGATTTAGCTCACTGTTAACTGCTTTGTACATAAATGATTTCTGTGAGGGCTCTTCTCATACTGCATGCATAAATAAATCAGTGGAAGTAATAGTGGAAAACACAAGATTATGTTTATCCCTTTGTTGTACTCCTGAGACTTCTTTTCAGTAATTAGATGACACTCGATTTAAATGATAATCAGGCTCTGAGTCACACAGGAACAGTGCGGGTCACTCAAGCACTTAAGAGGCTTTCATTCACTGTGGAGCAGCAGCGTGACGCTGATGAAATCTAATATGAAATCTAAATTGTTTGTTGTGTTTCATACACCTGCAGAGAACCTGGACGCTATGATAGCCATGCAGACCAAGAACAAGCTGGGCAAACCTCTCCTGCCACCTGAGTTTACTGGACCAAACGGTAAACAGCTGCACAGACTATCCTCCAGACATGCCAGACATTAATGAAACTATCCATCCATCTTCATCCGCTTATCCGAGGTCGGGTCGCGGGGGTAGCAGCCTAAGCAAAGAGGTCCAGACCTCCCTCTCCCCAGCCACCTCCTCCAGCTTGTCCGGGGAAATACCAAGGCGTTCCCAGGCCAGCCGAGAGATATAATCTCTCCAGCGTGTCCTGGGTCTGCCCCGGGGCCTCCTCCTGGTGGGACATGCCTGGAACACCTCGCCCAGGAGGCGCCCAGGGGGCATCCTTGCCAGATGCCCGAACCACCTCAGCTGGCTCCTTTCGATGTGGAGCAGCAGCTGCTCTACTCTGAGCCCCTCCCGGATGGCCGAACTTCTCACCCTATCTCTAAGGGAGAGGCCAGCCACCCTTCGGAGGAAGCTCATTTCTGCCGCTTGTATCCGCGATCTCGTTCTTTCGGTCACTACCCACAGCTCGTGGCCATAGGTGAGGGTAGGGACGTAGATCGACCGGTAAATTGAGAGCTTCGCTTTTACACTCAGCTCCCTCTTCACCACGACTGACCGGTGCAGCGTCCGCATTACTGCAGCCGCAGCCCCAATCCATCTGTCGATCTCCGGCTCCCTTCTCCCATCACTCGCGAACAAGACCCCGAGATACTTGAACTCCTCCACTTGGGGCAGGAACTCATCCCCGACCCGGAGTGGGCACTCCACCCTTTTCCGGCTGAGAACCATGGCCTCAGATTTGGAGGTGCTGATCCTCATTCCCGCTGCGTCACACTCGGCTGCGAACCGTTCCAGTGCGAGCTGGAGGCCCTCACCCGATGAAGCCAACAGAACCACATCATCCGCAAAAATCAGAGATGAGATTCTGAGGCCACCAAAGCGAAAGCCCTCCGCCACTTGGCTGCGCCTAGAAATCCTGTCCATAAAAATTATGAACAGAACCGGAGACAAAGGGCAGCCCTGGCGGAGCCCATCACCCACCGGGAACGAGTCCGACTTATTGCCGGCAATGCGAACCAAGCTCTTGCAACGGTTGTATAGGGATCGAATGGCCCGTAGCAATGGGCCAGACACCCCATATTCCCGCAACACCTCCCACAGGACACCCCGAGGGACACGGTCGAATGCCTTCTCCAAGTCCACAAAACACATGTAGACTGGTTGGGCAAACTCCCATGCACCCTCAAGTATCCTGGAGAGGATAAAGAGCTGGTCCAGTGTTCCGCGACCAGGACGAAAACCGCATTGTTCCTCCTGTATCCGAGGTTCGACTAGCGGACGAACTCTCCTCTCCAGCACCCTGGCATAGACTTTCCCAGGGAGGCTGAGGAGTGTGATCCCCCTGTAGTTGGAACACACCCTCCGGTCCCCCTTCTTAAAGATGGGGACCACCACCCCGGTCTGCCAGTCCACAGGCACTGCCCCTGATCTCCACGCAACATTGCAGAGACGTGTCAACCAAGACAGCCCTACAACGTCCAGCGCCTTCAGGAACTCGGGGCGGACCTCATCAACACCAGGGGCTCTGCCACCAAGGAGTTGTTTAACTGCCTCAGTGACCTCGCCCCCGGAAATTGGCGGGTCATACCCCTCATCCCCAGACTCTGCTTCCTCCTCGGAAGACGTGTCAGTGGGATTAAGGAGGTCCTCGAAGTATTCCTTCCACCGCCCGACAATTTTCTCAGTCGACGTCAACAGCGCTCCGCCAGCACTATACACAGCGCAGGTAGAGCACCGCTTTCCCCTCCTGAGACGCCTGACGGTTTGCCAGAATCTCTTCGAGGCAGTCCGAAAGTCTTTTTCCATGGCCTCTCCGAACTCCTCCCACACCCGAGTTTTTGCTTCAGCCACTGCCCGAGCCGCATTCCGCTTGGCCTGTCGATACCTGTCGGCTGCCTCCGGAGTCCCACAGGCTAACCAAGCCCGATAGGCCTCCTTCTTCAGCCTGGTGGCTCCCTTCACCTCTGGTGTCCACCATTTGGTTCGGGGATTACCACCACGGCAGGCACCAACCACCTTGAAACTATCATTAACCTATATTATTAACACATTAATAGTTTCAGTTCAGTTATTTTACTTTTTTTCCATCAGGAATGCCCTTCTGCTTAAGCTAACCGGCTAAAGGCAAGAATGCACTTCTGGCCATTAGCCAGTTAGCTTAGCTTAACACTAAAAACACCCCACTGTCTACACTAGAAGATTAAATCCACCTAGCAACACCCCAAAGCTCACCAGTGAGAACACTGCATCATGCTTAACATTTTCTAAATGTGGACCTGAAAACAGTAATTTAGATGGTTACATGCTACTTCTTGTGTGCTATTGAGCAACATCACTCATCTAGACATACAGCCTGCAGGACAATCCACCATTAAAATGTATTAATGTTTTACAATATCAAATCAGATTTTTTTAAAGACTAAACAAAGTATACAATGTAAGTAATTTAACTAAACAATGAAGTTGTTCACCTGTAGCTTTAAGCATCGCTGTCAGCAACAGACCAGGATTTTTTTTAAGGATTCCTGTCCTGTTTCTTTGCTGTAGGGAAAAACCTGGATGAGGATGACAACACCAAAGCTGAAGCTGCCAAGATGAAGAAGGAATATGAGAACCTGAAAGATTCGACCAAGGAAGAGCAGCCATCAGCTGAGACCAGTCAGTCCACTACCTAATCATCTTTTTTTCTGTGATTTAAAAAGAAAAATCTAAAATAATTTGATGCTATCTAACAGTTTTGCCCTTGCAAAGCAATAAGCTACGCTCCTGTAATTCTTTTCTTGCATAATTTTTTTAGGGTTTGTTTAGTGCCAAACATCTCAAATAAATACATGAGTCACAAATATTGCAAATCCCACAAGATTAGCTCTTTGAAGCAAATCATCCTTTCCTACCTGACTATTAGGCTGACTACAATTTCAGACATTTTGTTTTTCAGCAGAGCTGCCACTGAAATATACAGCGCTGTGTATTCGAGTCCCTGAACTAGGCCAGTCCAATAGCACTCAAAGGAAAGCTTGTCACAGCTGCCATTATTCTGTGTCCCTGTCTGCTGTGCTGTACCCACTCATCAATCTAATCCACGCATGTACGCACACACAAACAGGAGTGCATAAAGAGGAAAAACAAATGAATCACAGAGCAGGATTACCACCATGACATTTCAGCAGGAAATGAAGGAAATATGAAGTGCTGCCTACTAAACTCTGGTTTATCTGCATGTTAAAAGGCTGAGTTGCATAATATGATATTTACGGAACATATTGGGTTAAAATCCAAATTTGATGTGTGATTCATCAAATCATTGCAAGTTTGCTGAAATATATAACTGTAACTGAGCTTTCTGTGTCAGAAAGTGAAACTATACATGTCTTTGATTGCAAGCGGTGAATGTTACAGGGTATAAAACATGATCATTATCTCGATGCAAACCAACACTTGAGGCCTGCTTTCAACCCTCGCTAAGGTCTGGCTTTTGACTCCAAGGGGAAAGATTACAACTGTCATTCAGTCCCGGCTTACGTGACTCTGGAATAGCCATTTATCAGGCCCAGCTCTGATAAGCTCTGAAAGAACACATCACACTTGGGCGGACATGCTAATTTCAGAACCCTTTTCCAGTGCAGTGCAGTAATGGATGTTGAAGTTTCTGCAGCTGTTTGTCACATTGACCCAAAGATCAACCAGTTGAGTTTAGAAAAGAAGGAAAAGTAACCACTCCATCATTGTCACTAGTGTGGCTTTATACTATTTCCAAAACTTGTTTTCCTGCTGGTTTGTTCATGATGAATGAGGAAAACAATGGTTGTGTCACACACCTTTGATTTGTTTGCTTATCCTTCCTGTCTTTAGAATAGTAAAAACCATCACTTCAAAACAAATTAGCAATACTGGGGTTAGTAATCTAACCAAGCCCACACCTAAACCTGTGTGAAAAGGGGCTGACTTGTCTTATGATGACAGAGTATAGCAAATGATACTTAAAGGTCCAACAACCAGGTTGTTCAGCTTTTTCATTCTGAGATTTCCTCTGGTCTTCCTGTCCCGATTTGTTTTCCTAACTTCTTTAGCGACTTTCTCCGATAACTAGATGAAAACACACTCACTGGTGTGGGACACGGTGCTGTAGATTTTGCGGGGAAGTGCATCTGAATAACCCAAGTTATACAGCGCAAGAGGAGGCGTTCAGGGTGTGTGTGGGCATGAAAGAGAAGAAGCTTTATTTAGTAAGAACCAGTAAACTGTCAAAAGGATTTTGATTTTGGGGGGGAAACAGGCACCATTTCTACCATTTTTTTTAAAGTGGGCATCTGATTTCAGCAGCAGTGCTTTATTGTGCTGCCAAGTTATTAAAGGAAAAATCTTGTGTTGTCAAAATCTGTGTTTCCATGGCTTCTGAAAGAAAAAAGTAAAAATAAACAAAGTGCGCTTTTTGCTTTTGAAGAGTTTTGAGCTATAAATAATTGACATGCCAAAGACAGCACAGACTGATTCTTTGGTGAAAACAAAGCTTACCTGAGCTGAAATTTTTTGCATTTTGTAATATCTTAACGAGCCGGTTCGTCGCCTGCCTTTCTCTTCATTTTCCCCTTTCCTCTAACTCCAGATCGGCCTGGCAAATCCGAGACTTATCTGGAGGCCATCAGGAAGAACATCGAGTGGCTGAAGAAACACAACAAAGAAGAGGGCAAAGATGGTGAGACGTGTCCTCACGTTCGACAATAGATGAGAAAAACTGGATACAGACCTCGTTCTCGTGTGTCTGCTTTTTGTGCAAAAGACACAAACATTTCCACGCTGAGTCCTGAACGGCTTTGTTGAGCACTATGAGCCAGAACTAGAAGCTGTCCTCTCCTTACTGAACAGCTGTAGATCACAGGTCTGAGGCGACGCGGCAAAGAAGAGGAAAAATTGAAGCCTCTTTTGTTTGCCTTGATTTGCATTTTCAAAGAGAGTGGGATACTAACATAGACGCTCCACTCCAGACCTCATGAATATGGATAACTGTAAATGAGTTGTCCTAATTGCTGTGATACAGCTGGCTTGTTCAGAGACAAAGGTCAGTTCATTTATTCCCTCCTACCTGTTCCTCATCATTGATGGCATCTTTGAAGAAGAAATATATTTAATGATACTTACCCTGCTCCACAACACTAAAATATCAGGCATCAGCATCTGTCTCGGGATTTTTGTGTAATGTTTGTATATTTTCAAATGTATTTCTTTCCCGGAACAATCGGTTTCCATAAAGAAAGTCTGCAGATCTGTGGAAACTGTGGACGTTTCACACACTACAGTGCACTCGTCTAACAATAGGAACCTGCTGTTGGGCTCTCCACAGAGTAAAATCGATGCCCAGTGGTGCTTAATTAAGCAGAGCAGAATGAAATGTTAATGAGTTCTCACTATTGAGGCCATCCACCCAATGGCGATCATCTCAGTAGGAAATCCCAGACAAAAACAGCGAAAAAAGAAAAAAAGTAAACAGTTCCAGCTAAGTGAGATTTATATCTGTTGTGCTGGCAGGCTTGATCTAATCTGAGCTGATCAATAGTGAACCAGACAAACACAGGAATTAAAGAAAACAAAAAACAAAGTGTGACCCAGATTCTCGTGTGGATCTTAAACACGGAAGGGAAAGAGAAGAAAAGCAAGAGACTGACAGTGAGCTTAAAGCACTGAATAGCAGAGAGGAGCAAAGCAGCAGGGAAGTTTTGTCTGGAGCTCATCTCTGACCTTGCTCTATATAGGACACCTCATTAGCATTCAAGTGCGTGGAGGAGTTGTCTGGGACAACAGAGGGCCTCCCTGCCTGCCTGTCAGTGATCTGGACAGGAGACAGACTGATACTGGTGTAAGAAAGGACAAGTTCAGGCTGAACACACAGAGGGTCAAAATGTGCCCGAGAATCACCCAATTTTCCCATACCGAGACACTCGGTAACTAAAACGACACACCGCCAGGCCCTATTTATCTAGCACAGCTTGTACCACTTTAAAACGCTCTCTAAAGTTCTCGTCTTCCTCGTCCTCTCTTCTTTCAGAGTGTTAGACAAAAAAACACCCTCATAGAAACAGAGAGTGTAAGATGGGCCATTTATTGTGCTCACTCTGCCAGAAGTACCCATTACAACAATCTCAGCAGACTCTGTGTGTGTTTACGCCTACGCACCACAGAGATTAGCCAGAAGAGCAGATGGACGTAGAGGCCGCATCCTGGTTTGGGCTCTTGGCTCCTCAGTGCCAAGATTGAGAGAAGTAGTGCTGTCTCTAATTACATCCTGCTAATCCTTCACGCACATCATGTCCGTCAAATCAACTGTATCTTCGAGCAGTTTAATAATTTGCTTCCGTTAGAAATGTTGTTAGGAAGATGCTTGGGAGTGACTGTGGGACTTGTTGGCTGTCCTCTAGCCTCCTGCAGCCACTTTACTCAGAGTCTGTTAGCGCAGAGAGGGGTGCTGGTGTTGCGGCAGCTGTTTGCCTGCACTCATTTGTTACCATGATGGATAATACAGAGTTACGCTGTGTTCAACTCTAAATATAGCTACAGCCATATGGTGCAGTTTCAAATGACAATTAGTTGTCTAGAGCATGGTGGAAAACAATGTCACAAAGTCTTTTAGTTAGCAGTTATTTAACTGGCAAGTGTGTTTCGCTCTGAGATCTTTTGACCTCATTTCATTTCGTGCATTTCGGCCTAAGACAAAAATGACCTTAATCCTCCTTGAACCCTGTTTGGGTGTGCCATCTTAAAAAGACAGCACTTCTAGAATGTCTGATCTTTCCTTTAACCTCACGATCTTCTCCTGTTTTCCTCATCTTTCCAGATTATGACCTGTCCAAGCTGAAGGATTTCATGGACCAGCAGGTTGATTCATACATCGAGAAGGGCATCATCGCCAAAGACGAAGGAGACACCATCAAGAGGATCTACAGCAGTCTGTAACACTATTGTCCATCCTGTAACCAGCCCGGCCTAAAAACCACACACACCAGGGCTCAATCTGATATGAATAATGCTCAAAAAAGCCCAGATTACAACTTATTATTACCGAAGGCATGGTAACGTATAAATGTTGTATTCAAACCTACCTGCTTAGGGGAACTCCCGGAGATTCCCATATGTATTAAGAAATGGGAATTCATAATACTGTCAACACAATAAAAAAAAAAAACCTTAAATTATTCCTTCCAGCTACTGAACTGATTATATTTGCACGCCAAGATCAGAGTAATAATCACTAGAGCTAAGAGGAAAATCACACTTGTCAGATTTTAGTGCTAGCTTTTACTCCAACCTGACTCCAATGGGACATGAATGTTTTGGGTATAATGCCGTAGTTTTGTCATAACTGTTTTCCATACAATTTTACAGCAAAACATGCATATATCAAGTTATTCTCATTGTATTTAACCTGTGTTAGCCTACATTTATTTTTCCCCCTCCAGTGTATGTGTAAGCTCCCAATGTACTCTCGCTTTTTACTTTACCAAAAATATATTTGTTGTGTATGTCAGTGCCCTATGTATGCCTGTTCTGTTGTAATCCCTCCAGAGCCCAATAGGGGGCGGTGTCTGACTCAATCAGTTCTCTCTGCATGTCTTTTGAGTTCAACATTTCTATCTCTGTAGAGGAAAAACAGATGAAGTATTTTTAAATGTAAATATTTGTGATTTTTTCCTAAAGTTGTAAAAGCAATTAAAACTTTGCCTTTTCTTTACTCGACTGTGCTCGACTGTGATGAAGAAGCAGCACTGGAAGGGAACATCGAAAAAAAAAAAAACTCTTGATCTTAATATTTGCTTAAATATGCATTTATTCTGTCCAAATAAAACCCAATAGAACTTAAAAGCACAATAAAACAGTTGATACAGACAGTTCTCCACACATAAATAATGCAATCACACTCACAAAACAAAATAATAATAAGAGCGGTCCCATTTGTTCTCAAACAGGGCAAATGGAACTGCGTTCAAAGGCTTGAGTCCATCCACCGCCTCCGTGTGGGGTGAGCTCGAACCGAGTAAACACTGATGAGGAAGGCCTGAATATACTTTCCGACGATCCTATTCTAGGAGGAGATTTAGAACATCAGAAGCGGTTAGCAAGTCTAACAAGCTAATCCTTCTGGCATTGCTTAGCGCCCTGTGTGTGTGTGTGTGTGTGTGTATCTGAACATATGCAGCAGGTAGGTTCTGTACAGCAGCTTTGCAAGCATATCATATGTGGACGGGCACGTGTGCTCAGATGCTCCTCCAGATGAGATGTGAGCGACTTGGTGAAACTACAAAAAAAAAAAAAAAATACCCTCAAACCTACTTCCAGGAGATGTGCCATGTAAAATGGAAATTTAAAAAAAATACACATACATATATTTAAACCCCAGATTTATCTAGACGTATCATGAACACAGCATGACGAATTTGAAAACATTGTTTTAACAAGAATAAATTATCGTTTATGAATTGGATGCCAAAATGCTGAGTCAGGCGCACATCTCTCACTACCGTGTTATATCACCTCCTTTTCTTAACGGAACAGTCTGGAGTGTCTGTTGGGAGATTTGGTTTTTGTAATGTGTCACGAGCTTTCAGTGGGTGTTTAGCACCCAGACTCTCCAGAGCCACGCTGCTGGAAAATGTGCAAAAAAGTGGTCTGGCCTTGTCTTGCTTAGACCTCCCTGCATGGCGGCAGATCTATAGGAAGCTTGTTTCTGGCACAGTTTCTCAGATGCCTACCTTGAAATTTTGAAATGATTTTGAAATGATGACTTGTGGATTGAAAAACTTTTTTCCTCTGGCAAAAACAAGCTTCCATAGATATGAGCGTCTTCGCTTCTGGTAGTGGCGAGTCTAAATTAACTATAGGTAGGAGTGGGAACGGTTGCCCTGTGATAAAGTGGCAACATATCCAGGATGTGTGTTGCCTTTTGACCTATGACCACCAGGACAGGCTAAGTTAATATTTACATTTCACACAGCACAGCAGCAGTCTTGGAAATGGGCTTGTAATGTACATCATAAGAACTGCATTTCAATAAATAAAAAGGCAGAAATGACACTTGCTGAACGCGGTTCAGTAAACATGAAAAGGTAAAAAGAAAAAAGCAACGAGGCTGCGGTAGTGTTTGTGTGCGTGGGCAAGCGTGTCCGAGACTTTGGGTAAACAGATTGCTCTTTAGATCTCCTGGTATGATGTCGTGGGGGCCGCGTAATTCTCCTCGCTGCTCCTGCAAACAAGAGGAAATGTAAAAAAACATGTTACAGCCTTTACCTCAATACGATTACAGACACATACTCTCTTTTACGCCTCACTCCTCTTCAGTGTAGGTAAGGATGTGAATATTGGACGAGGCTGACCAAGTCGCTGCCTCGTTCTCAATCACAGCTCAGAGCTCACATGTTCAGAAAAAGTGGGCCGATCAGTATAAAACATCAATGTCCTGAGATCCATCACAAGTGTTAACATTCGCTTTTACGACTACTGCAGCAACAGTGAAGCTGCTGAGAGTTTATTAAACTAGAGGCTGAAATATGAGAGGATGAACATCAAAAGAGGATGCAAAAAAGGTTTTATACCACAATTTTGAGGGTAAAAAGCGAAATGATCGGTAATGCGATGTGGTGGATTTCCTTCGACTTAGGATAAAATCAATCTTTTAAACCACAAATAACTTACTCTCAGTGTAGTTTGGCTTTCAATAAACCCTCACAGAAACCTAACTGGTTCACCACATTCCAGTTATGTTGTTATGTAGTTCAAATGTGTGGCGGCCATTAGATTACAGATTTCCTGAAAATATACATATAAACACACAAAGTTCTTAACAGATATATCACACCTCCATCTAGGACAGCTTTATCCCACAGCTGTCCTACATTAAGAGTATCGGTAATTAAAAAAACAACAAACATTTGTTTTTATTGACATTGTTTATGTTTCTGTAATGGTTATTCCACCAATCAAATGTATGTACTTTTAATTCAAACCTCTGGAGCTATTGAGACCGTTCTAACATGAGCTGCCTAGTTTTGAAAATTTCAGCGAGGGTGTCTGTAATCTCTTGAATGTTACTAACCTTACCGAATAGCACCTGCAGTTGAAAATACACTGAAGAGGTGAATACTTTCACTAAAACATGACCCAGTTACAAACAACACCAAACCACAGACCTCTTTGTGAGACGTTTCTGTAGAAGCAATTTTATTTCCCTCTCACTGAAGCTACAATGTTAGCTAGAATCCATGCAGACAGTAGAAGAAAAACAGTTCTTACAATTTTTGCCCTATTTTCTGAGAAACTGGATAATGTTTTGGGTTTTTTTTCTAAGAACTTTGACTCCTAAAAGGAGTGCCAGCTACTTCCATTATATTCAAGAGAAGGCAGACAGGTGGGACTACAGGACAGAGGGAAACATGCAAACATAATTTTACAGATTAATCTGTGCTGTATTCCTAACTTGTTGTAATATAATAGCCACGGGTGCACAAATGATAGAAGGTCTTCAGAAGGGAGAACTGGGCCCGTCATTGGTTTAGCTCAAGGGGGCTTGTGGTTCATTTCATCCCAGGCATTAAAGTCAAGCAGGCACGCTGCTCGTGTTTGCCCTAGCACTCTGTATAAACAAGGGAGTGCGCCTTTGTTTGCCTAAACACACTATAAGGCAGCCTTTTATGTGACTGAAGTCAGAAGCGGGACTAAACACAGAGCACAGATTTGACAAAGCCAGCAGGCGAACTCTGAAAGAGAAATTAAAAGCTGATGCATTTTGTAACACCAAACCACAGATTTAGAGTTAAAAGCACAGATCTGTGCTTAAAAATAGAGTCATAGGAAATGCATGAGCTGAATAGAGTGTGTAATAATGAAATGAGAGACACAATTTTGCACTGTAATGTATGTAGGCAGTAAAGGTGGATATATATATATATATATATATTATAGGAAGAGAACGCAGGAATGGTTATTTTCTCAAATGTAGTATCTACTTTGAGCTGTTCCCTTATTCACGAGGGGCTCAGTACATCGGGCAGATGCACACATTTAATTTGACAGATTTTGCTTTTTTCTTTTACACCGGATGCCCTTCATGACACAACTGCCCCCCAAAGGACACATATCTCCTCCAGGGATCGAACTGGGGGATCTTTTGCTTGTTGGGCGAATGTGTGAACCAAATATTGAAGTTAAATACTAGATAGCGGGAGCAATATGACTCACAGCGTGACTCAGTCCTCCAAAGTGATAGTACCAACAAAGCCCGTTTCTCTATGAACGCTGTACGCCAGGCACTTACTGCTGCTTCACTACTGAGCAGACGCGACCGGTTTCTCTGCCTCAGCACGCAGAGGTAGGACGTGCGAGGGCAAGTCAGATCTCACACTAAATACCTGACTAGTACTGCAGAACGGCAAAAACCTGTACTCCTAGCTTCGATCTTCTCTCTGTGAGAACATTTTAAAAGGGCTTATTCATGCTGACTGGGATTTCTGACGAGCTCCCGCTGAGCTCAAAGAGAAGATGAGAGCGGTTCACTTCAGACGACGCTGCACTGTAAGCCGTTTCCGCAAATTCACTGCAGCCCTGAACTTTTCTGGACTGCGCCCATGTGAGAAAAGAGCAGGAAGCTGTCTGGAAAATTAAAAGCAAGTGTGCGAGCCCCTGCAGTGACATCTGTGTGGGGACACGTGAGAAGGTGAAACATTGGTCAATCGAGGTCAAAACACGCAAACATTATGCTGTTTCCTGTCTACTACGCTTGAAAAAAAATGACTTGGCATTTATGTCGTGTCATTGGTTGATACCAAACCAAGACACAGTATTAATTTTTGCATCTGACCATGAGGCAAAGGTCAATCAGAACAAAGTCTGATTGGATGCAATCCTTAGAAGAAAGCACCAGTGTGAGAAGCAGCGGCCCAGAGGAAAAAACCTGATATGAGCAATGGTGCTCTCAAAAATAGTACGAAAGTGGTTACTTATCAGCACACATAAAAGAGGAAGCAGTTTGCTGGCTGTTGTTTAACACCTCACCTCACTTCTTCTTCTTCTTTCAGTCTGCGCGCAGCCTGCTTTGACTGTTTAATTTGCAAGTCCAGTCTATGTAAGAAGTCTTTGGCTGACAGCTCCTCTGGCTGAGGAGGTCTGGAGTGCTCACGGGGCGGGGAAGGGGGCGGCGAGGGTCCCTCGATGTCCTGCGTGATAATACAAGGTGCGTCTGCCTCCTGGCAAGCCGTGTCACCATCCC
Source organism: Haplochromis burtoni (assembly GCF_018398535.1). Taxonomy (NCBI): domain Eukaryota; kingdom Metazoa; phylum Chordata; class Actinopteri; order Cichliformes; family Cichlidae; genus Haplochromis; species Haplochromis burtoni. The sequence goes on from NW_024582623.1 coordinate 119,580, forward strand.
CATCAGGAGACTCGAGAGACAGTCCATTAAATATGGAGCGCTTCTCTGACACCACGGGGATGTTGAGGCTGTTCCTCAGGAAGATGCAGTCATTGCTGAACAGCTTATTGGCTCTCTTGATCTGCTCCATCTGGAAGATGACAGCAAAAAAAAAAAAAAAGAAAGAAAGAAAGAAAAGGGAATGTTAAAACTCTATTTAATCAATTCTGATGAAATTCTCCTTACACACTTATTTTGATGGCACCCCTGCCTCTCATCTGAAAAGAAAATCATCTTATATCTGCGTATCTATATTTGGTAGCAGTATTTTAAATACAATCACTGACCACATGGTTAGTTATACCTTGCTGGTACCGGTTTGAATCGCCTTTTGCCTTCAGGACTGACTTAATTCTTCATGGCACTGAAAACATTCCTCAGAGATTTTGCTCCATATTGACTTTAAAGCGTAGCATCATACAGTTGCCGTGGATTTATCGGCTGTACGTCAATAATGAGAATGCCCTGTTCCACCACGTCAATATGATGCTCCGCTAGATTTAGATCTTGTGACTGCGGAGGCCATTTGAGTACAGGAAACTCACTGTCACGCTCAAGAAACCAATTTGAGATGACTTGAGCTTTGTGATCCTGCATAAAGCAGCGACAATACTCGGGTAGATGTGACATTCAATCTGATGTACCGTCCACAACCATTGGAGACAAGAGGGACATAACCTTCTGTGTTGTTTATGATCAATTCTGACCCTATCCAGAATTGATCCCTATCGGAAGGTTGGTGGTTTGATTCCTGGCTTCCCCTTGTCTGCATGCCAAATATCCTTGGGCAAGATATTAACCCCAAATTGCTCTCCGATGCATCCATCGGAGTATGAGTGTGTGTGAATGTTACTTAGAAAGCACTTAGAAAAAATGCACTTGTGCAAATGGGTGTGAATGGGTGAATGCACAAGTTGTGCAAAGCGCTTTGAGTGCTCAGAAGAGTAGAAAAAGCGCTATATAAGAACCAGTCCATTTACCATTGTTTGAAATCTTCTTTCGTCCTATTTTGATGACCCTGTGGAAACTGTAGGCTTTGTTTCTTGTTCTTAGTTGACAGGAGTGGACCCCAATGTGGTCTTCTTCTGCTTCTGTAGGCCATCTGCTTCAAGATTCAACACGTGCACTCAGGATGCTCTTCTGCTTCTTCTTGAATGTAACAAGCAGTTATTTGAGTTAATGTTTCCTTCCTATCAGCTCGAAGACGTCAGGCCATTCTCCTCTGATCTCTAGCAGCAACGAGGCATTTTCTCCCTGAGGATTGACTCTCGCTCTCTGTTTCTTATTCTTCATTCTCTGTAAACCCCAGAGTTGTGTGGGAAAATCCCAGTAGATCAGCGGTTTCTGAAATACTCACAGCTGCCCATCCTGAACCAGCAACCATGAAATGTTCAAAGTAACTTCTATCATTCTTCTTCCCCTTTCTGATGCTCAGCAAGTCATCGTGACCATGTCTATATGTCGCAATGCACAGAGTTGCTGCCATGCGGGTGGCTAATTACACACTTGCTATAACCAGCAGCTGATGTATCAAATGAAGTGGCTGATGAGTGTATATGGTATTTATTTATTTTACACAAAAGCCCAGTCTTTAAACTTAAATATATTAGTAATATATTAGAGGAACACTTTCACTCCCTGAAGTCACAGCAGTCTGAACATCAGTCAGTTCTGTCAGCAGCCCTTCAAACAAAGTAAAACTTGTGTTTTACATTTGGGAACCAGTGAAGTGACTGGCAGGGTATTTTTCGGCTGTTTCAGAGGTCATTTCGGGTAAAAATAAACAAGAAACAGGAAGTGGTTAACTCACGGCAGGTAAATATCCTGCATGTGTGTGCGTATTGTTTTTTATTAAGAGAATATAGCATTGCATGTGAAGCAGATTACTTATTCTAACCCTGGATAGGAATCATGCAGAGTCACTTCACAAACTGGACTTTTTGAGGAAACTGGAGATGTCGACACTCAGGTAGAGCCCATTTTTGACCAAGTGATCATCCTCACAGCAAGCTCGTCAAACTTTTGCTCTCACCCATCTGAACTCAGAGTGGAAACTCTGAACCCTCGAAGCAAATATTTCACGCCTCTTTCAAATTGGAATAATTTTGCTGCATTTGGGGGGTCCTCAGTACTGCCTGACGTTTACATTAGGAGTAAAAGCGAAAGTAAAATATGGAAGTGAGCTTCTGTTCTCTCAAGGTGAACGGAAATAGTCCCCAGGTGTTCAGTCACAATCCAGAAAGTTTACGGACAACTTTCTGGGCTCGGATTTCTTAGTGCGTGACTTTTAGTAGAATCAGAGAGTGGAAAGTAAGAGAAAATGCCTTCCCTTGTGTCCGTTTCAGTGTTTGCTCCTCTTATCTGTCAGTGTGGTGTGTTTAATGCAATCTCTAGTTCCGTCAAGGTAAACATCAACGCATACACTGCTATCTATGGCCGAGAAGCGACCTTACCGTGACACCGTATTTGAGAGCAATCCCTTGCAGAGTATCGCTGTCTGTAACCCGATGCTCTATGTATTTCTCCCCCAGGGAGGCCGTGACGCTGGCTGTGCTGCCGTACGAGCGGATCTTGGTCCGGGCCAGACTCTGGGACAGTTCACTCTCTGACTCGGAACCGGACCTGGACCGAGGGAAGATGGGCTGGGCAAATCGTCCTCCTCCATCCCGCATCGGCAGGACGGGCGAGAACTCCGCCATCTTCTCTTGAATAAATAAACAGCCCGTTAGCCTCTGTTTGTTTTAACGTTCCAGCTCCGGCGCTTCAGTGAACTAAATCGCTGATTTAGGCGGCGGGGAGAGTCCCATCCCGGGTCATATGGAGCATGCAACCCCGGGGAAAACAGGCATGTTTAGGGGGCACTACCACACAGCCCTCTTTTGTCATTGATCCGCTACATTGACGTATGAACGTACAGAACGTGCAGGGGGAGACTATAACACAATTTCCGGTTACTGCACTTTCAAAATAAGTGAAGCAGAACCGATTTAGGGCACGGGCTTTATCTGTTCGCTGTTGGTGTGAAAATTACAAGCAATGACTGAAATATTTCTAAATAATAAGCTCACAAATAGGAGTAAATTAATTGACCAAAGTATCTTGTAATACAATGAGATAAAATTTAGATGTCCTATTTTGCCTGAAAGTGCTAATGTTTTCGTGGTCCTTCATTTCCTGTCCACAGACGTTATGTGAGAATTCCACTGGCAAAAAAGAGGAAGTTAGTAGTAGGCTAAAATTTCCGTGGGACTTTTAAAACATTACTGTAGACCTTTGGGCTTTTTTTGTTTTTTGTTTGTTTGGGTGTGCATGTGTGTGTGTTGGGGGGGTTCTTCTTTGTTTTTCTACATTACAAATTATACTATAAGAAATAAAGGACTTTATAATAGTTTTTAAAAAAAAAAACAACAGAAAATATGTGTGAATCCACTTAAAGTGTTGCATTGTTTCAGGGTAAAAACCAGCAAATTTATTGTGAATAGTGAAAAAAAGGAGCTTATCTGTTTTTAAACTGAGTACTAACAAGAAGATATCCGCCACATTTGTTTTAGTTTTTTTTCTAACTTGGTAAATGGGCAGACAGTGGGGTGATGTCTTTGCCATTAAAAATTAGGTCTTTGCCATTATTCGTAGTAGTGGTATTACTATTATTAAATGTAGACATGTTTGTCAATTTCACCACTAAAATGAGGCCAAAAGCAAAGAGCAGTGCTTTTATCTCATCTTTTAGCTTCGTCTTGTAGAGGCCCAGGATAAGAATCTAGGTTTTGGCCTTCTGGGGGGATGGTGCATTTTTTCCATTGCTGAAACTATGTGGGTTTGTGCTGTTTGCACTTCTGTTTGTCAGCAAGAGTGTGCGAAAACTACTAGTGCAAATTTCATGGAACTTGTCTGGAGGTAATGCATGAGGAAAGAGGAAAAACGAATTACATTACATTACAAATCACTTTCTGAAAACTGGAAAAATACAGCACTGGCTTTGGTGAAAGATGTGCTTTTAGTTAAAAAATATCAGCACAGACTGAGTTTTGATTGGCGGCATCAGTCATGCCCTGTACTAGAAAAAAAGACTGCACTAACTCACTTTTCTCATGTGTGTGTTTTGCATCAGGAGCAATGTTATTATAGTCAACTCAAAAACAGGCGTGGAGAGAAAAAACATTTGAATTAAAAGAAATACACTTTAGCAATAAAACAAAATGGACTATAACTGAAACAGCACTTACAAAACTAACTAACTAAATGAAGCAGAACATGTCTTTAGTTCTGGTCTCTAATCAGGTCATATTGCTCAAACCTGTCAACACATCCAGCACTAAGACTGAGATGTGCACATGACTGTGAATCATGCGCCTTCACAAACCTATTCTGAGCTTCTTTTTCTATACATATATGTCCCAAATTATATTAAAACACTAGAACTATAATATTACAGCTAATTAAAACTTAGGCGAAAGAGTGAACCATCATGGAAAAAATCATGGAAAATCCAAACAATAATAAAGCTGATGTGCTGAACACCAATGAGGACTGGAACAATACTTTACACTGGGTGGGAACATTTGGCAGGTTTGTGTGACTTCCAACCGCTGCATGTGACATCTGAGGAGGCTTCTGTGGGAGGGACATGGTCAACAGTCATATGACCGACCATCAATGATAGCAGCATATTTTCCATCATCTCTAGACAGCACGCGGTACAAAAGCATTCGAGGGATTTTCCCAGGCTTGGAAATAATCGGGTCTGCCAACAGAGGAGCTGGCTGTGTGTAGACAGAAATAAAACATTGCCATACTCCCTGCTATTCTGTTGATCTATGCTTTTGGAGACATGGAATGTAAATATGCCTATATAGCACTCAGCTTCTGTTGTTTAAATGTGCTATAGGCTATAAATAAAATGAATTTGGCAAACAGCACAAAAACACTCAGATATTTTTCATAGTGCTTTTTAATATTTGAAGTATTTTTTTTTCATTTCAGTAATAATAATAATAAATGTAACACAATTCAGTGTCAATTGCGCTACATACTGAACTTAAAGGATATAAACAAAGGATCGATCCTGTACCAATACCAGCGTTGGTATCAATTAGCTTTAGTCATTTCTGGTGTTTTTACAACCACAGTGAGAGCTTGGCTGGCAGACTGGTCAGACAGGTATTATATCATGTTATAACAGGCTTAATGTCAAAATGTGGGTAAACAATTGTGTTGCTAGGCAACATGGTGTGCTGCAGTAGTAGTTTTTACATTCATTTCCATCAGGTCAAAAAGACGTCCGTGGTGATTCAAAGGATAAATGGGCATAATTATTATTAATTTTTATCTCACACAGCCAAAGATTCAGTGTTGGATGAATGAGGCCATAGGAAAAGTCATGAAATATGAGAATTTAGTCTAACAGAGTTACACTACAACCACCAAGGGGGTCAAATTAACCCAAAATGACCCCTTTGGTGGTTCTAGTGCAAGAACAGAATCTGACCCAAATGCTTTAGAGATGGGTGCATTTACATTCTAGATCTTCCTAAAAACCCAGTTTTAATACACATGAAAAGCTGAAAGGTGTGTTTTTCTGTTTTATCTAATTACTGTGGAAAGTAAAAATCACAGGGATTTAGTGGTCATTAAAAATGTGTTCAGAATTTGCAAATTGATGATGATTCATTTCATAAGTCATGACACACTGCTGTCCCCTACATACGCTACCTTTATATAAAAAAGTATCAGTATTGGTATCAGCAATACAGGTACTGATTTAATTGGTATAAAAATATGCAATATTGCAATCGGGATGACTCCTGGGTGAGGCCAGGGGCCCCAGTCGGTGCTGCATGCAAGTAAAATATGTCAGTAGAAAGAGAATTAAACAGCCCAATAATGTGAAAGCCAATCTGTGGATGAACAGAAGTCTTCTCATTGTGCATTCATTCGCTGGAAGCCGGATGGAAAGTTTCACTGCATTCTGTCCCTGCTGTCTGTGCACGCCGTGTGGCTCATGGTTATTAATAATTCAGAGATGCAGTGAAATCTGTTGTTTGTCCTTTATCCAGTTTCCATTTTGGTTAGTTAGTTTTCACTTATTAGTTGATACATGAGTGCCAAAATGTAACTTTCGGGAACGGTTCTAGCTACATTTTGGTTTAAATGCAGATGCTATAGCCTATGTTGCATTTCTATCAGGCCCGTCTTCTATGGAACAACTTTCCAGTTTGCATTCAAGAGACAGATGCCCTCTTTAGTCTTAAGATTAAGCTTAAGCTTAAAACTTTCCTTTTTGATGACGCTTATGGTTAGGGCTGGATCACGTGACCCTAAACCCTCCCTTAGTCCTGCTGCAATAGGCTACTTGGGGCTTCCCATTATGCACTTAGTGTCTGTTCTTTTCTTACTTCTTTTCACTCTCCATGTGTTTATACACTACTCTTTATTTAATCATTAGTTATCATTAATCTCTGGCTCTCGTCCACAGTCCTGTCTTTCTGTCTTTAGACTGCCATTTGGCTCATTGAATCTTTTCCCTTCATGACAGTATAAATATTTTTCTTCTACTGCACTTTCCATGAAGTACTGCAAGTATTGTCTAGACTACTGTCTGTCACACAAAATGCCCTAATAAAGTTTTACTGTTCTTTCCACTGTTTGTTGCATGCAGCTAAAAAAAAAAAGCTGGCAGTGGAAAGCATGGATGGTGTAAACATTATTAGCATATTAAGTAATTTCAAGCTGTTGCTGCATGTTATCTAACACAAAGGGTGCAGGTGCTAATCTGGGATGCACAGGATGTACCTCTGTAAAACCTAATTCACTGAGGAACAACAAGTGGATCGACGATCTCCCGATGATTAATTTATTCAATTAGCTTCTCTTGGTTAGAGACGATGCTGAGGTAATCTCACGGGCTGACATTTTCTAATGGAAATCATGTCATTAAACTTGGAGTACAAAGAGAGAGTGGGAAGCAGGAGCTCGGGGCATTCATTATTCATGTTGCTGTCGATATGAGATCACACTTTTTTTATTAAACGGCTCGTTGTTCAGGTCATATTTGCGCCACATCTTTCTCTGAGCACAAGCATATAGGAGGGAGAGACGTTTTTATTGTTTTTAATGGTTGTTTTGTTGCGGAAGTGAAAGCATCACAATTAAAATATAACCCACCTTTTAATCTAAATTGAGCTCTCGGGATTTATTGAGAGGTAAAAATAGCAATAGCAGATTGACATTGCCTGGCCTGCAGCAAGAATCGGATTGCATCACTTGCTTTTTTGGGGGGCGGGGGG